>NC_142008.1:51711227-51947627 GCF_049901715.1 Pseudonaja textilis | reverse complement strand
GATAAAAGGGTGCCTGTTATGGGGGGAGAGAGTAATCATTCCCCAGCAACTAAGGATAAGGGTTTTGGAACTACTGCACGAGGGCCACTTGGGCATAATACAGATGAAAGCCCTGGCAAGGAGTTACATATAGTGGCTGGGAGGAAATAGAAACCTGGGTCACCACATGCCCACCCTGCCAAGAGTCCTGACCAGCCCCTCCCTCAGCACCCCCCTCAAGTGGGAAAAGCCCACAGCCCCATGGGAACAGGTACACATCAATTTTGCAGGGCCATGCCAAGAGCACACCTTCCTATTAGTGGTCGATGCCTACTGCAAATGATTGGAAGTAGTCCTAATGAAATCAACCACAACAGAGGCCACCATAAGAGCCTTGAGGTAATTATTCATCACTCATGGACTACCAATGTGTTAGTGTCTGATAACAGACTGCAATTCACAGCACAACAATTTGAGGGGTTCATAGCGAGTTTAGGGATCCGTCATGCCCTGTAAGTGCTGACATACTCGATGACTAATGGACAAGTGGAGAGGATGATAAGAACCACCAAAGAAATCATCAAGAAAATGGGCCCATGGGACTGACAAGAAAAATAGATAAAATGCTGCTGATGCAACACATTACACTCAGTGCAGCAACCACAGGAGCCTAGCAGAATTATTGATGGGCAGGAAATTAAGATCACCCCTTGACAGGATTCACCCCAACTATAGTAATGACACCCCAACAGATTCACAGGTAAATGTAAGACCTTCACAACAGGGGACCAGGTATATGAACATAACTACAGGAGAAGGGCTACCTGGATTCAGGCTAAAATATTAGAAAACACCCACCCAGGTCATACAGAATAGAGGTGGAAAGATATGGAACCAGCACATAGACCAGTTAAGGGGCCGGATAACTCAAACACAAACAGAAACTGAAAACCGACATGGAAAAATACAACCAATTCTGACAACTAACAGAGAAAAAGAACAATCACAAATAACTCCAAGTCTAGCCTCAAACCCGATCAGAGTTGTCTTAACTTTAGATGGAGAAGTCCAGTGAAGTACTTCTGGGGCCTCTAGCTCAACGAAGCCCACCATGCCTCTGGAAATCTTCAAGGCATTTCCAAGGGCAGGATCCGGAGCAGCGGCAGATCTGTCCACACAGGCCACCACTCCAGGAACAAATGAGACATGCAGGCCCAGTTGCACCCACCAAAGCCCCGTCTACTTGCAGGACTACTTATGCTAGACGGTTTGTGATTGGTTGAACCTAACTAAGAGGGGAGGGGTATTAGATATGTAAAGACACCTCATTACTATGTATGAACATTGCATACATGAGTGGAATCTGATGTCGGACTCCACTCATTGGTCCAGCCACTGGCAGAAATAATAAAGTGCAGTCATTGGCTGAAGCGTTGGACAGCCACTTTTTCTTCCAGACTTAAATAAATGGCTGTTCCTTCAATCTCCTGTCCTGCCTCTTCATTCAGTGCACCCATTTTACAATAGCAGTTAATGTTGGGGAACAGCTTAAAAAAATTCCCTATTATCTCTGTCTACCCTGTTAATATTCTCTCTGTCTCCCATTTTCATCTTTCTCCATAGCCTGCCTTATCCAAGGGCACACCAGAATGTTTCCATCAGAAATTGCTTCCTTCCTGGTGATTAAAAAAAAATCTTCTGCCTCTGACAAGTACATATAAGATGGAAACAGCAGTAGACATATCCAGATGCAACATTGGCATTTTCAAAATTCATGCATTTGGTGGAAGAATTGTGTGTTTTTTAGATTCCAAGCACTGGAACTAGACAGAAATTATCTTTATTGCAAGATGGCTTAATAAGAAATCAGGTGAAATATATCATATGCCAATTTGGCATTTGCAGTTTGAGGGCGGGGGTGTTGATGTGGGTCTTTTCCCCCTCACAATTTTTAAACATCCATTTGGTAAGTTTGAGGACCATTATTATTATTGGAACAGCATTACTAGAATCACATGCATGAGGAATTGGGAGTTATGACCTGCTATTAATTCTTACATCTCTTTTTACTGTGCTTTTTTATATTTTCAGGGATGCACTGCATGGCAGAACAATATTATGTCAATATCCACACAGGGAATTAGGAAATTCACCTCTCAGTAAAGTGATATAGAGTGATGATAAATTTTACTAGATTTCCCATTTAATAACAGGTGGAAATAGCCAATGAATCATCCTTTAACCTTCAGTGCCTGTATGACTTGACTCAAAGGGCCCTTTAATGAAGAACTAATATTTCCTTCAAATCTCATAGCTTAAATCTCACTTGAATGAGCACTGAAGGGGCAAGCACAAATGTACAGAGTTAATTTATTATTCCTTTTGTTTAAAGTCATTTAAACTTAAATAACCTTTTGAAGGTTAAATTGGAAATGGCTGAACAAATATTAAAGTAAATAAAAATGCTGGTGGTTCTTTCCAATAGATCTCTCCTGTAATCTATAAACGAGTAATACTTTTAATAAAAAAGAAAGAAACTCTCAGGGAGCATACAAGCTTTTGGGAATTTCCCATTGGGCAAGATTATTATTATGGTTCATCACACAGTCAGCCAGATATTCATTCTGGATTTGGCACTTATCTACCTATTGAATCCATCCCAAGGACCTGGGATAGGCAAATGTTGATGTTTGATAGTATTAAAAGTATCATCACAGAATATAAGTTGTTCCAAATAAATTTGCCTTTGTAATTTGGAGGCAATTTTGTCAATGCTGATGATGTTCCAGTTGTTGTGGGTGTGATCCACTGTTTCCTCAGCTTCTTTGCAGAAGTAGCACTTGTCATCTGTTGCTGTTTTCTCAATTCTGCATTTGTTCTTAAGGTTTGGTCTTGTGAAGCTAGAATTAGCCCCTCTGACTCTTTCTCCAACTTTCCTGCACTTAGCCATTGCCAGATTTTGTTATTTTCAAATAATAATTATTGTTATTATTTTAATGTTTATCTGCTTTTAATGTTTGTAAGCCACCCCAAATCACCTATAAGTGAGATGGAAGGCATACAAGTCTAATTAATAAAATTTGAAAATAAAATATGATGATATAGTTCAGTGATGGCTAACCTGCGCACACATGTGCCTGAACCCATAATGCAATGCACACATGACCCCCATGCACTGCACACCTCTGTGCATGCATTGGTAACCCCCCCGCACCCTGCGCTTCTATACATTTGCCTCTCCCATGTGCCCCACCCCCGCACATGTGCGGCAGATACCCGACAGTCAGCTGACTGGCAGGAGGCACACGCGCATGCGCAGTGGACCTGAGGTGACGGCTCATGTGCCAGCAGAGATGGGTCTGCATGCCACTTCTGGCATGCATGTCATAGGTTTGCCTTCATGAATATAGTAAATCTCAGGCTTGGCTAAAATAAAGACAGATTTCTTTCTTTTCATTTCTAAATTAGCATGTTTTTCAAGGCATTCTTTCAAGCTTTGCTTTTCAAAACTTGGGCATAGAAAATTATTTTGTAGGGGCCAAATTAATACTAGCCTATTCATTTGTGACAGATGAATTCTAACTGCAACTACTGTTTTTATTATTGAGTCTTCATTTTAAGCTTATAGATAAGCACTGACTTTTTGAATTCATCTGCATTTTACCCATTTTGGGTGGGATTTTGTATGGTATGATGAAGTTATCTGGCAAATTGGAGAACTGCTCTATTCATTTTAATAGGCTTTAATAGAAAACTTATATAAAAATGGATTCTGGCTTGTTTGTTTCTCACAGATCAATACTGTCTTTATCTCATCTGATTTTCCTATAAAGAATGTGAAGGATAGTGGGAGAGAAATTATTTACCTGACATTTGCCTAGTGAAGTCCAACCTGGGATTTTTAATAGAACAAAAACATCAAAAATATAACAAAATGCTACGTCTGTACCACAGACAATGTCACCTTTGCTTTTCTCACATTTTCCCATCTCATAAGCAGAACTGATTTACATGAAAATAAGATATTTATTTCATAAAGAGTTTTTTTAAAGCTGCTGAGGGCAGCCTTCCATGCCTTCCATCTGGCTCAGACCAGAATAATTGAATCCTCTTGAAATTTGCTGACTGTTCTAACTAAGCTATTTCCTTTTCACTCTGTGAAATTAGAAACATGGGAGTTTCTGGATTTTGAGGCACTTTGCAACAAAATAGTCAAAGTCTGGTCCATTCTCTCCCTTTCTTCTAATTTAGTCTCCCTCAAGAGGATACATTCTAGATAATGTTGGGATTACAACTCAGAATCTTCCACTCTGCAACCTGGAGGGCAATAGATTAGAGAAGCTGCTTCTATATCATTAAAGCATTTGTGTCAAGTCAGACTTTTTATCTGTTCTCATAGTTATCTCATTAAAAGTACACCTTCTACACCTTTTTCTAACAATCTATCCTCGCTGAGATCACTGGTTGATTTTGTTTTGGAATGCCATCATGATAAAACAAACTTTGATTAGGAAAATAGAGGGACATTTTATATGGAAATGTATTGTGGAAAACCCTCACAAGAATATTCATCTGAGGTTGTATTAATATCAGTTGCAACATTTTCATTTTGCTTCTGGTGTATGATTATCAGCCATACTACCTTTACAATTTTGTTTCATACATTTTATTTCCCACAATTCATATAGAACAGGTTTTGTAGTTAGCAGAATGCTTGTCTGTCACCAAGACACTGGGACTTTCCAGAGTTCAGTGCTCTTTCATAAAGCACGTGGATGTTGTGGTGGTCTCTCATGGAAAAGATGAGACACAAGCGAGTGTTCTCGGGATGAGAGCCCGGAGCAAATTCCAGTGCTCCCTTTTAATTAGATTTTTAGCATAGCAAGTATAGTCACATTGTGGATTACAATAATTAGATATAGTACAGACTTGTTTACAGTTGTCTGAGCTGCTTGATTGTTTCTAGTGTTTGTTCTTAATTTCCTTACACTATCTCAGTGACCTTTAAGCAAGCATGTATGTATAAGGTCTTAGACTAATCATTACCCAATACCCAAGTCAAAGTTTATTCCCACATCTCCCGTGTTTTAGTTTTTTGATGATCGCGGATGCCTCAGTAGCTTTTCGCCATCTGCAACAGCAGTTCTCCTTCCGTAGGCTTCACCCGACACATTCCCAAAAGTCCAGGGAGACATTGGATACAACAGCATACACAAAGAGAAAATATAATAAGCAATATCACTCCAACAATTAGGTGATCAATCCATGAACCATCTGGCAACCAGGACCAAAGTGCAGACCACACATCCAGTCCCTCACCCTCCGATTGTAATGGATTCTCCTTCAAGGTTTGTTCCATGTGCGGTATAGTAGCTGTAATATTTGGAGAATAATCAGAGATATACATGCAACAATGCGTATGAACCACAGCGCAAACTCCCCTTGCGCAGCCAAAATAGTGTCCACCACATATCTGGTTTGCAGGACAAAGTCAAGAATTTTGCCTTGCTCTTCTTCAAGCAGCTTTAGCGTTTTAATGGTGTCTTTAAACATAGTAACTGTCCAATTGTTTAAACAATGTAAATCTTTATAGTTCATCATGACTCCTAAAGGGGGAATAACTCCCCTTGATACTTGTGTCCAGTAATGGGTCAAAACAGAGTTTACTTCTGTTGCAGAATGCGCATTGCGGATATGAGCAGTCCCCAAAGATTTTAAAATGACATGAGATGGGATTACTTTCCCAAAGGTGCAGACCCCTTTCCATCATGCTGGCATGCGATCAGAGGCCATCCGTCCACACAGCAACCATAGATTTGCTCCCAGGAGATGACCAACCTTATTTGGCTCAGCATAGATTAGTTTTGCAAAGGACTCCATTAACATAGCCAAATAAGTGGACGATGGTGCGTTATTCCCATTTGCACATTTAGGCAGCTGGTTTTCTTTCGTGGTGGGACAGCATGTGGCAGGAATATATGGACACCCATTTTCATGGATCAAAGATATGATATCAAAATAAGAAATGTTGTGTACAAAGTAAGATTTTTTGTTTTCATGTCACCCGAATAAACCCGACTTCCATTGCCAATAACAATTGTTTTGTTACAAAATGGATATGTTCCCAAGTAAGTCATATTCTCTACCGTCTCATTGTGGGTCCAGCAGATACCCACCACCTCTTGGATCCGGCTTCCAAGGTGTAAGGTATTTATGTTACTTGTAGTCCAACTGCTAGACCACGTCCCCGAACAACCATAGCATTGTTCCTTATACCAGTCGCCTTCGGGCAGAGGTACTGCAACCATTGGAAGCCCTGATGTTTTGTGAGTTGGCATGTGCATACATACCCAACAATCAGTTTTATTATGAAGGTTTGCTAGCTTCTCCATGTCCTGGATCAACGTGTTTCTTTTCCATTCCCCCAAATCCACCCCCTTGCCCCTTTGGCTGATGATAAGGACGCACACAGTGAGCAGGAACCCAAACAACTGTCCCCTCATCTTCAATGGCAGCGTATCCTCGGCCCCAAGTTATCAGTGGGACAGGTCCTTTCCACGTTGGATCTGGCAGTCTCCTATACCAAACTTTCGGTCTTGGTGTACCTGCAGAAGAGGAGGAAGCAAAATGCCTACTGGCTGCTGTAGCAGCAGGGGATCCTGTCATGTTTAAAAAATTTAAAGTGTATAAGGTAATATTAAGAATGTTTTGTATGTAAGGCAAACCATATCCATCCACTTCCCCCGTTTTTGTTTTTATATGAAGGAGTGCTTATTTGAGTGTCTGATTAGCTCGTTCCATGATGGCCTGACCAGTGGAATTGTAGGGAATGCCAAATTTATGTATAATTGACCATCGATGACAAAATTCCGCAAAGGCGGTGCTGATGTAAGCAGGGACATTATTGGTTTTTATTTCCATTGGTGGCCCCACATGTGTGAAGGTACGGAGACAATGGTTGATTACATGTTTTGTAGCCTCTCCTCGTTGAGGTGTTGCCATAATGAATCCTGAATAGGTATCAATGGTGACATGCAGATGGTGCCATGGTTTGAAAGGAGGGTGTTGTGTGACATCCATCTGCCATAGTTGACAAGCAGCTGTTCCCTGAGGATTTACTCCTTGAGGAAGAGCACTGGATTGGGCACTGCAACTAGGACATTGCTGAATAATAGCTGCAGCTTCTGCAGCAGTGAGACCAAATTGTTTACAAAGAGCTTTGGCATTCTGATGAAAATAGCTCTGTGAATCCCACGGAGTAACAGGGGAGAGCGAGAGGCAGGACATGGCCAAGGCGGCCGCATCGGCCACGTCATTCCCTTCCTGCAGCTCCCCGGGAAGTGGCTGGTGGCTGCGAATATGTGCAATATGCAAAGAATGTGTGCAAGAATGAAGACAGCTTTGCAGGGCTAAAAACAAACTCATAAGATTAGCATCAACAGATGGGGAAAGATAAGCAAATTCAATGTTAAGTATCAATTGATAAACATAAAGAGAATCCACAATTAGATTTAGCGGTTCTTGCGCAAATTCCTGTAAGGCCAAAATAGCAGCAGCTAATTCAGCCCTTTGTGCTGATTGCTGAGGAGGGGTAATCTTTGTTTTCCATACCCCTTCCTGTCTCCATGCACAAGCGCCGTAGGTCTTACCACCGTTCGCATAAACGGTCATGCCCTCAACAGGCTGCTTAGCAATAACTGAATTAAAATTTACAGATACATTTCGAAGCAACTGGAAACGGGGTTCACTGGGGGTATGGCAAGAAATCTTCCCTGGCCAATTTTCAAGAGCAATTTGCAATTCAATGGATTGACTATACCAAGTTTCCCACAAAGTGAGGGAGATAGGTAAAAATAACTGAACTAGATCTATGCCATATAAATGCATACTGCGATTCCGGCCTTTGATGATTAACTCACTATAAAGCATAGCCATAGTAGAAACTGTTTTTCTGGGAGTGTTCTGCAAATGCAACCATTCAATGATATAAACCTGTGTTTCATGTAATTGAAATAAAGCTGCCGTAGGCAAGGCTGGAGTTTGCCAAAGCAAATGGAGTGTCAGGAATGCATCGATCAACCCAACGCTGCGTTAAAGCCACATTTACGTGTGCCAGTACCTCCCTTTGTTCCGCTGATAAGGTTATAGCAGAGTCCGGTCTTGCGGAGCCCTTTAGGGCCAAGAACAAAGGCTGGAGTACCACTGTAGTTAACCCCAGGTAGGGTCTAACCCAATTAATTGTCCCTAGTATTTGTTGTAATTTTACTAGAGAAATCTTTTCCTCAGTTTTGATTTCCGGAATGACCAGATGAGCATAGGTTGCAAGGACCTTATGCCCTAAGTAGGCATATGGCGTTTGACTTTGAATTTTTTCTGGAGCAATATGAAGTCCAAATTGTAATAATACCTCTTTAAGGCAAGGTAACGCTGCCTTAACTGTTCCGGTGGGCTGGGAGCTGCAAGTAAAATATCATCCATGTAATGGTAAACCTTCCACCCAGGATGGGAGGTTCTGAATGGAGCCAAAGCCGTTCGAACATATGACTGACACATCGTTGGGCTGTTTAGCATTCCTTGTGGCAAAACCTTCCATTGGTAATGAAAGGTAGGTGCATTGTTATTCAACTCAGGTACGGTAAAGGCAAATAATTGCTTGTCATCTGTATGCAAAGGGATAGAAAAGAAGCAATCCCGTAAATCTACTACAACTAGATCCCAATTGCGCGGAATCAGGTTAGGGTTAGGCAAGCCACATTGTAACGTTCCCATTGGTTGAAGGATGGCGTTGACAGCTCTGAAGTCATGTAAAAATCTCCATTTTCCATTTTTCTTTTTGATAACAAATACCGGAGTGTTATACGGACTAGAAGTTGGCTCAATGTGGCCTAATTGTAGCTGCTCAGCTACCAATTGATGTAAAGCTACAAGTTTTTCCTGTGGAAGTGGCCATTGGTCAATCCAAACTGGCTGAGAGGTTAACAGTTGTAACTTTTCCATTATCCAATAACAATTTTTGTGCGGAACTGTGACAGCAAATCTCTACCCCACAAGTTTATGTGCAGGGGCAACACAAGAGGTTGAATCCTTGCGGTCTCGCCAGTTGCTCTATGCAATGCCATCAACCAATGTACACTACTTCTTGCAAACTGCATACCACCTACTCCACGAACAGCCAGAGAGTCCTCAAGCACCCATTCATTTGGCCATTCCTTTTGGCGTATCACAGAGACATCTGCTCCGGAATCTATAAGGCCAGAAAATGATTTTCCTTGAATTTCAATTGTCATTTTTGGTTGGTCTGTAGTCAAATTTTTTGTCAGTGCTAGCAATTCTGCAGCAACTGGAGAACTGGCCATTTCAGTGGACCCAAAACCGCCAGTTCGTGGGATCCCAGTTAAAGGATTCATAGGAATGTATGGAAGCAATAATAACTGGGCAATAGGTTCACCGGCCATTAATGATGCAGGAGTATCAGTGTACAATTGTATCTTAATGACCCCTTTATAATCTTGATCAATAACCCCTGGAATAACAAAGAACCCCTTTTTTGATGCAGAAGACCTGGGAAGTACCAATCCCACTGTTTTTTCTGGCAGTGGCCCATGCAAATGAGTGTCCTCAATGTACACTTGATTAGGAAAAGTCACATCAATCGAGTGCAACATTTTTAAACACAAACCTGCATTCCCGGTAGTTGCGGGCAATGCCTTTGTAACAGCCTTGGGAGCGGGGCTAGCTGCACGCCCCAAATTTGGTTTCCCAAATTTTGGTTCTGATCAGAGCAACATTGATTTGCCCAATGAAACCCTTTTTTGCATTTCGGACAGACCGACTTCGGGCGGACGTCCTTATTTTTGTTTTTGTTTGACGCCATTCCCCCCCCAGGGCCTCGGCACTGGGCTTTAAAATGGCCAGGCTCCCCACAATTAAAACAGTTTACTGTAGGTTTCATCCCTCTTTGTAATGCCATAGCCAAAGTCTCCATGTTGTAAGCCTGAGAACCCACCACTGCACATGCCTTTAACAGATCAGCCAGAGTAACCTCACCTCTAGCCACCAAAGGCTGTAAGATATGCTTGCAGTCAGCGTTTGCATTTTCGACTGCCAATCTCAGCAAAAGTTCCTTTGCCGCTTCCTCATTAGAAATCTGCCGGGTAATAGCCAATTGTAATCTTTCCACAAAATCGTTATAAGACTCAGATGCTGTTTGCTTAATTTGAGAAAAAGACCATGCCGGGGTTCCCACATCCTGGATGCGGGACAACGCCCCAAGGACAGCCGCCATAACCACGGGAAGTACGTGATCAGGCAAATTAGTAGCTTGATCAGCAGTGGATTCAAACAAGCCTGCCCCATAGATTTGGTCTGGCGTATACAGCCCCCCGAATTTCGTCCCCTAGTGATAGCTTCCCTTTTGGTACTCTGAATCAAAAACCACATACTGAGTAGAACTCAATATCATTCTCCTTAAATCTTTCCAGTCATTAGAAATCATGCGTGAGGTAGCCAAACTTGTCAGAAGACCCTTTGTAAAAGGACTTTGAATACCATAATCTTTAGCGGCTTTCTTGATTTCCCTAAGTACTGCCAACGGAATTGGAACCCATTCCGCCTCCATGTTGCCTTGAGCATCCACTTGCCTATTTACTGGAAACAAATTCATCTGGGGAATCTCATCAGGTTCTAATTTCCCCTCATTGAAAGTTTGATGCATCATTGCTTGAACTTTTCCCATTTGTGGCTGGGGTTTCTCATCCACATGTGTAGGCGCTGTTGGGGGTGAGAAAACATACTCCAGCTTTGGAGTCAGAGGGTGCAACACAATTCCTTTATAAGGAGGAAGTTCTGCTAAAGGTTTTAAAAGAGGTTGTTGCTGGGTCTCTAAAGCAGTCATAACAACCTTCCAATATGTCAAAATTTCAGCTGTTGCCCGTGGTTCCTCATGAAAGATAGTTCCAATTTTCCTCCATGTGTCTAACTTTAAAGAGCCCTTCTCTGAGTACCAGGGGCATTGCCGCCAGATCTCTTGCAGCAGCTTTTTCACATTACCTCTTGAAAGAACTATATACTCCCCTCCAGAAGGTTTAAAGAGAAAGAAATTTGTCCTGACTAACTTCAGCAGCTCACTAACATGTTCCTGTGGCTGAGAAAGTTTTCCCCCCATGTTCCCTGAAAAATCCTATTGTCCAGCAATAGTTAAGTACGTACTTTACCTATTCCAGGCGAGGAAACACAGAGGTCTGGACACGTACCACATGCAGTGGATCACGTCGGGATCACCACTTGTGGTGGTCTCTCATGGAAAAGATGAGACACAAGCGAGTGTTCTCGGGATGAGAGCCCAGAGCAAATTCCAGTGCTCCCTTTTAATTAGATTTTTAGCATAGCAAGTATAGTCACATTGTGGATTACAATAATTAGATATAGTACAGACTTGTTTACAGTTGTCTGAGCTGCTTGATTGTTTCTAGTGTTTGTTCTTAATTTCCTTACACTATCTCAGTGACCTTTAAGCAAGCATGTATGTATAAGGTCTTAGACTAATCATTACCCAATACCCAAGTCAAAGTTTATTCCCACAGGATGTATAATACTAATCAAAAACCAATCCAAGGAATCTTCAGTAATGATCAAATTATGTTCTTTAATGTATTGAAGCAGAGCCTGGGCTCTCCTGTCAATGGTATTAAGCCAGGGGTGGGATTCTACTGGTTCAGCCCAGTTCTATAGAACTGGTTGTTACAGTTCCTGGTAGTTTGGAGAATCAGGTCTCTGGCTGGCCCTGCACCTCTCTGCCCACTTCTCTGCTGCCTGCCTGTCAGTCCTTATCATGCATGCGTGACATTGCATGCATGCACAACACTGCTGCCTGAAGCCTGCTCTTGTGCGCCCACCAGGGCAGCCATTGCTGCCTGCCTTCTGTTGCGGCCCTGTCTTTACTCACCTCCCTGAGTGACTGAGGCTCTGCAAGCCCTAGTTGCCTTCTCCCCACTTGCCTTTTGCTGTTGCCGCTGGTCACCTTCCCCCACACTTGCCTTTTGCTTCCACCGCCAGTCACCTTTCCCCCACCACTTGCCTTCCGCTGAGGAACATGTGGAGAGACCTGTATAGGATCTGGCCAGGTCAGCGGCTGCTTGTCTCACCTGCTGCCACACAGCGGAAAGCTTCCAAGTCCCCCCTCCCATTAGAAATGGCTCCTGTGCAAGCAGAGAAGCAAGCCAGGTTGAATCCTGCTTCTCTCTGCTTGCCCGGGAGCTGTTTCCAATGGGGAGGATTCAGAAGCTTTCCGCTGTTTTGGGAAACTCTTGCTCTCCCCAAAACAGCAGCAGGTGATAGAATAGAAGCAGCCGCTAATCTGGCTGGAGCCTCCACATGTTCCTTCCTGCTGCTGTTGACAGGAGACAAGAGTTTCCCAGTACAGTGGAAAACTTCCAAGTCCCCCTCTCATTAGAAATGGCTCCCAGGCAAGCAGAGAAGCAAGCCAGGTTGAATCCTGCTTCTCTATGCTTGCCCGGGAGCCGTTTCCAATGGAAGGGATTTGGAAGCTTTCCACTGTTTTGTGAAACTTTTGCTCTCCCAAAAATAGCAGCAAGTGATGCAATAGAAACAGCTGCTAACCTGGGTCGAGCCTCCATGAGCCTCCATGTGTTCCTTCCTGCTGCTGTTGATGGCAGACAAGAGTTTCCCAGTACAGCGGAAAGTTTCCAAGTCCCCACTCCCATTAGAAATGGCTCCCGTGCAAGCAGAGAAGCAAGCTAGGTTGAATCCTGCTTCTCTCTGCTTGCCCAGGAGCCATTTCCAATTGGGGGGGGGAATTCAGAAGCTTTCCTCTGTTTTGGGAAACTTTTGCTCTCCCAAAACCAGCAGCAGGAAAGAACACGTGGAGAGGCTCATGTCAGCAAAGTGCCTCTTGATCGAGTCCAGGGCAGCTGACGGCAGCTGCGGGGAGCAGAGCCTGGAAGCCCCGATGCACCACATGTGCAACTGCATGGATGGTGGGGAGGGACAGGCATGGACAGGTCCCAGAAGCCCCGATGCCACCAGAATTGCCATTTCTGCTTCGCTGCTGCTGCATCCCCCACCCCTGCCCCGGGACAGGTGACCGACCGCCTCAACTGCTTTCCGTGCCAAGAGTGGAGGAAAGAGAGAGAGAGAGAGCAGCCCTCTTGGTACGGAGAAAAGTTGCTTGTTTCCCCATATTCTTCTCGCCACGCTCTAGTGTGCTTCACAAATGAGAGGGGATGAGGCTGCTCAAGGAGAAAGCAATATGGGGAGATGCACAACTTTTCTCCACACTGAGCTGCATTTGCCAGTGACTCCAGACTGTTTTGCCCAGCTAAGACTAGATTAGCGGTCCCCAAACATGCTGCTGGAGAATTCTGGGAGCTAAAGTCCACAAGTCTTAAAGTTGCCAAGTTTGGGGACCTCTGGACTAGATTATCAACGAAGAGAGTAATATGCAGCAGATGCCTAGCAAAATTTAGTAATACTGCAGATTGGCTGTTTATATTGAAATCAGGTGCAAGATAGTGACGGTAGGTAAATTATTGGGTAGTTTAGTTTGGTATTGATGTCACTAGGCTGATTTTAGAAAGCTAAACAGGATCAGACCTGGTAAGTACTTGGCTGGGAAGCCAACACAAAATAGGGTGTGGGGAGAAATGGGGTTGGGAAAGAAAGAAGAAAGATAGGATATGATAACTTTTATTGTCATTTTTTTACCGTAAGTATGCTGGGACACATTAATAGTGAAATATATGTACATATCCATACACATACATAACACACATATACACATGCTACACACGCACGCACACAATCATTGCCCATTTTGCATACATAGCAGAAAGGAAGAAATAGTATTGGATACATATGCACAAATGTGTGTGAAAAAAATTGCAAAGAAATAGGATTATTAAAAACAGCTTCCAATCTTAGCAGTTGTAGATGAGAGAGAGAAAGAGAAAGAGATGAGGAAGAAAGAGAACGAAGAGAGAGAGATGAGAAAGAAGGAGAAAGAAAGAAAGCAGAGACAGAGATACCTGTTTAAAAGAAAATAGAAAAGTGTTTAAGGTTGCAGACCCTTGGGTTAGGCAAACACCATGGTCGTTAAGTGAACCTTGTGATCATTAAGCAAACACTGGTTGTTAAACAAGTCTCATTTTCCCCAATAGGCATTTTTAATCAGAAACCAGAAGGAATTGTTGGAAACTGGCAAAAACATAGAAAACCTCAATCACAATACTATGTGGGATGTTTTAACTGGTCATAAGTGTGTGTATGTGTGTGTGTGTGTGTGTGTGGCTGTCAAAACTCCAAAAACAGGTCAAGTAGCTCTGGGGAGGTCAGTCAAAAATTAGAACATTTGCTGAGCAACTGGCCATTAAGCGAGGACCAATTATATTTGGTTTGCCAGTCACATGGCCACCCAGTCAGATGACCACCAAGCCACACCCACAAATAGGCCACGTCCACAGAACTGTTTGTTAAAAAAATTGAATCTCACCCCTGTATTAAGCCAATGCTTCATACCTTCATATCCACCTTGACTTCCCCAGAATACTGTATCTATGTGCAAGGATTGTAAAAGCAGGTTTTGTAGGCATCCTGATTGGAGCATTGTTATAGCTGTCCGAGGAAACCTGAGAAGAATATAAATAGAGAAGGAAATTTTTTCCCCCAGAAACTTTAAAAAGTAGAGGTATTATTCTGTTAACATGTAGGTTCACAACATTTTTATATTTCTTGCGAAGGACATGATTTCAAGAGTGTTGACTAAAAACATATTCAGTCTTAATGACATTCATAAATTATCAAGGATTATAATTAATTCATCTAAAGAAAAGAGTTGTAGTCCATAAAAATATGCCACAGAAAAATGTGTACCTTAAAGTCTGTAATCTTACAAGTTTTTCTACACAAGTTTTCTTCTGAGAAGACAGATATACATTTGCAGTAAATAATTACTGATCGCTTACGGTCTATTGATGAGTACACCACCATCAGGCTGTTTAACCCTCTCAGGGCTCTTTCCCAAAATATTTACAATTTTAAATCTTTTATTCTTTTAACTATTTTACTATAATACTCACATATATTTTATGTTTTAACGTCTATTTACACCACCCAGAATTGCTCTATGAAAGAGATGGATGGATCGTTTCTAAATATGATAAATAAACAGTATCATTGTGCTAACATTGTTTTCATTGTAACCAAATTTTGTATCCGTCTGGAACCGTTTAAAAGACAATGTCTTTTAACCTTCTCACCTAGCTGACAAGAAGAAACCCAAAATGGTAATTTTTAAAAAATACTAAATGCATGAAATGCAACTGAACATTTGATACCATGTCAAGCTTGACTCAAAGAAAGCAATATTAAAAAAAAACTTCAGACAAAAGGCTTGTAAGTTATCTTTTCCCCCCTCAATGATTAGTCTTCAAATTAACATAGATTAGATTTTTTTCTACAGATGAAAGGTTTTTAAATTGTACTAGTAGAGAGACCAGAATACAATGGACTCTGAGGTAAAGATCCAAGTAATTTTGTCCAGTTCCTCTCCATTTATGCATTATGTTTGAGGGTTCCCATCAAAGCTAATTTCCACAACATTACAGGATACAATAGAAAGGGAATCTGATTAAAATCATAATTCTTGTTATGATATGTACAGAGTAACAAGGATATGCACATGGAAATGTTTATGAGAGTAGTTATGAATAATTATTAATTAGTTAATAGTTAATTAGTTAATTAATTAATTAGTTAATTAATTAGTCTTCTTACTGGTTGCCTTTGTCATTTACAGTCAACAAAGATATCAAAGTATAAGCACAGCATAAATACAACAGAGAACCTTAGATAGCAACAGAATATCAGATAGACAGAATGTCAGAGAGAGCAAGCTATGATCTCTAGCTCCCTCTTATGGTAATTTGCAATATAATCAACCAATCGGAATATAGTATAAATCAATACAGTGACTTTGTCTTAAAGCTACAAACATACATTGTTGGTTTATATATTGCCAACCAAACTAATTGGTGGACAGATTCCTAACATTCTCCCCTTTGGGTAGGTCAATATATAATACATTAGGGGCTTCCGGTTTGCAAGGCTTCAGCGGCGGCAGGGATTCGCGATACTGCGCGATCCCTGCTGCGCTCGCCGCCAAGATTCCCCCAATCCGTTTGGATCTGGGGGATAGAACTGCCTGGTAGAGGCAGCGGAAGACAGGGGGGATCCGGATAGGGGTTTGGGGGTGTCACAGACCCCCTCCCCAGCCGGCAAAACCCTCTTTTTCATAACCATGCTTATTCTTATACCTGTTATCTTATAATCAACAAAATAAATAAAATAAAAATAAACAATTGAGCAAGTCCTGAAGTATTTTACAAGAAGAGTACTACATTCCTCTGTTCTCAACAGAATACCCTACACCACTAGACTTGAGATTCTAGTCTTAGACAACCTTGAACTATGCCAGCTAAGACTGTACTTCAGCATAGTACATAAAATCATATGTTACAACGTCTTACCAGTTAATGAATATTTCAGATATAATCACAACAACAGAAGAGCTGACAACAGATATAAACTAAATGTAAAGCACTCCAAACTTGATTGCGGAAAGTACGATTTCAGCAACAGAGTGGTCAATGTCTGGAATTCACTACCTGACTCTGTGGTTTCTTCCCCAAACCCCCAAAACTTTAACCTTACTGCCTACTATTGACCTCACCCCATTCCTAAGAGGTCTTCACGGAGCATGTATAAGCGTACAATCGTGTCTACCATCCCTGTCCTATTGTCTCCAATTATTAGTTCCTATTTCATGTATTTAAACTTATGTTTATTCTTATTTCTATTATATTGTGTTTGACAAAATAAATTAAATAAATACATTATAAGTAAAAATATCACCTTCAATTGAGATTTCTAATTAATGCTAGTCCCTAGACTCAATATATGGTGGCAGACTTACAGTACTGGCAAACTAGATTTACAAATTCTTATCTTCTTTAGCTTTTCATCATTTGACTCTCCTCTGATTTTAAAAATGAGATACCATTACATTATCTCAATGCAGCTAGCTACCATCCATCCAGCATTAGTAATCAGCTTATTGAGGAACAGACATAGAGATTTTTAGGACTGACAAAGTTAGTTCTTCCTCTGATGATTCAGGGAAATTTTTACACCTGTAAGCACCAGACTTTTCCCCTTCAACCGAAAAGAATGAACTTCTGAAAGCTAGGTACTTTATTGAAAGGAAATGATCCTGGTACTAGTCAAAGCAGAATTTAAGATGCTTCCAGGCATACAGTAATAGATAAAGGGAATTAGAACCCCTCCCCTTATTTTGATGTGGATTTAGTCAAACAAAGAACCAACATGTTAATTCCCCACCCTTTTTCTGGGAACATATCTCAGAAGAGTTTCCAGGGAGTATCTTAAAAGGGCTGGAATTTTTATGGTCCCTTCTCCTCTTGCTATCTCTCCAAGAGGTGACAAGTTTCTAGACATCTGGCTCCAGTCCTCCAGTTGTATATCATGTGCATGCTATACAGTTTCAATATAAGACTCGAAATTCTAGACCTAGAAAACCTAGAACTATGCCCCCTTCGATCCAATCTAAGTATAGTATATAAAATCATACATTGCAATGTCCTACCTGTCAATGAATACTTCAGCTTCAACCATAACAACACAAGAGCAACAAAATGGAGCAACGGCAATACTTTCCAACAGAAGGAAACAGACATACACTCACGCTCTCTTCTGAGACTCAGACTAAGACTAAACAACCCAGGTTTCTGGCTCCATCTTATGGCTGTTTGAGAAACCACACCCAATTGCATGCTCTTGCATTCCCTTAAAGATATAGTACTAAAATGTTTATCCTGGTTTATATATTTCTAACCCAAATACCTGTTAGGTGACTTATATTCCTAACATAAACAGACCTTTTCCAATCCTGTGGCCACTGTTGAGTTTTCCAAATTTGTTGGCAAATTGAGTGTAGAACTTTTACTGTATCATCTTTTAAGACTTTGAATAGCTCAACTGGAATACTGTCATCTCCATTAGCTTTGTTGTTGCTCAGTTTTCCTAAGACCCATTTCACTTCACATTCTAGGATAGATACAAATTCAAGGTTAACCGCACCAAACTTGATTGCAGGAAATACGACTTCAGACACAGAGTGGTCAATGTCTGGAATACTCTACCTGACTCTGGTTTCTTCCCCAAACCCCCAAAACTTTAACCTTAGACTGTCTACTATTGACCTCACCCCTTTCCTAAGAGGTCTGTAGGGGGCGTGCATAAGCACACCAGTGTGCCTACCGTCCCTGTCCTGTTGTTTCTTTTTTTTCTTTTATGTATCCATTTCATGTATTCATAACTATGTTTACTCTTATACCTATTATCTTGTAAGCAATTGACAAATCAAATCAAAATAAATAAATAAATAATTTTTTTAAAAAAAATGGCCCTTCTCTTCACTGGACTATCCATGCCCACTTCTCATAACTGTCCTTCATATGTTTTAGTCTCCAGTCCCCTAATCATCCTGGTTGCTCTTCTCTGCACTTTTTCTAGAGTCTCAACATCTTTTTTACAGTGGGGTGACCAAAATTGGATACTGTATTCTAGGTGCGATCTTACTAAGGCTTTATAGATTGATATTAGTACCTCACTTGATCTTGATTGCATTCCTCTGTTAATGCAATTTAGGATTACATTGGCTTTTTTGGCTGCTGCTGCACACTGCTGGCTCATATTTAGCTGGTTGTCCACTAAGACTCCAAGATCCTTCTCACTGGTTTCATCCAGTCTATATGTGTACTTTTTTTTTTTTTTTGCTTAAGTGTAAGACTTTACTTTCCCCTACATTGAATTTAATTTTGTTAGATAGGGCTCAGTGTTCAAGTCTGTCAAGATCCATCTGAATCTTGAGCCTATCTTCTAGGGTATTAGCTATTCCTGCCAGCTTAGTATCATCTGCAAATTTGGTATATTCCCTTTCTATTCCTTTATTTAAGTCATTTATGAAGATATTGAAGAATACTGGGCCTAAGATGGAACCTTGTGGCACCCCACTGCTTACTTCCCTCCATGTAGACCCATTAAGGTATGGTTTGTCAGGCAGTTACAAACCCATCTAGTGGTGATGCTATCTATCCCACTTTTTTCTAGCTTATCAAGAAATAGGTTGTGATCTACTTTGTCGAATGTCTTGCTGAAATCTAAGTATATTATATTTGCAGTATTACTGTCTAAGTACATTATATCTGCAGTATCACTGGTCTACTAATTTAGCCACTAAGTTGAAGAATGAAATAAGATTGATTTGGCATGATCTTTTTTTAAAAAACCCATGCTGACTTGTTTCTAGATGTTGGCAGATTTTTTTATTATCTTTTCCAATATTGATATTAGACTGATTGGTCTGTAGTGTCCTGAGTTTGTTTTATTTCTTTTTTTGAAGTTGGGAACCACATCATTTTTTTCCAGTCCTCTGGTAGTTCCCCAGTGCTTCAGGATTTTTGAAAGATGAGGTATAGTGATTCTGATATGACCTCTGCCAGCTCCTTTAGAACTCTGGGATGTAATCCATCATGTTCCAGTGATTTGTATTCATCAAGATCAGACAGGTGTTCTTTTACTATTTTTTTTGCTTAATTTTTATTTCTAGTCTGTCTTACAGTTATGTTTGTGGTTGGTTGGACTATAGCAGAGGTGGTATTCAGCAGGTTCTGGAGAACTGGTAGTGGAAATTTTGAATAATTCGCAATGCCACCTCTGACTGGCCCCGCCCCATCTATTCTCTGCCTCCTGAGTCCCAGCTGATTGGCTGGGTCTTCTTTTATTCCCTGCACAGGAGAACGGAGCTGGAAAGCAGGTTAGTGGGGTGGGAAGAGAATGGGGATTTTACAGTATCTTTCCCCTGAGTGGGAATGGAGATTTTACAGTATCCTTCCCTTCCATGCCCACCAAGCCACACCATGCCCACCAAGCCACGCTCACAGTACCGGTAGTAAAAATAATTGAATCCCACCACTGGGCTATAGGTTCTTTTTGCATGAAGACTGATGCAAAGAATGAGTTAAGCAGCTCTGCTTTTTCTCTGCTGCCTATTACTTCCCTGTCATCTTTCTCTTTAGTGGGCTGACTATTTCCTTGTTTTCTTTCTTGTTGTTTATATGTTGTAAGAATTTTTTTTATTATCTTTGACTTTTGTTGCAAATCTGTGTTCATTCTGATCCTTTGCTTTCCTAGCTTCGTCTTTGCAGATTCTGGCTATCTGCTGATATTTGGCCTTAGTTGTGTATCCCTATTTCCATTTTTGTACTTATCTTTTTTGTCTTTTAATTTGTCAGAGAGATCTTTGTGCAATCATGCTGGTTTCATGCTGGATTTCTTGTTTTTCTTTCTCTCTCTTTTTTATTTTAGAAAAACCTTTATTAAACATTTAAAAAAATTGAATGCAAAATATAATACAACTGATTAAAATGAAAATGCTATAAATATTACAAGCCATTTTGACGGTGCTTACATACTAATTATTGTTCTCATGCATATTTCATATTCCTGGTTGTTCTTATACATTATCCTTCTAAACTATTCATTCCTTATTTATTTAATCACTTATTTCTGTCATTTATCCATTTGTACCAGTTTCCCCACACTGTATAATACTTTGAATCTTCCTTCTCTTTTAATTTTAGAGTAAGTTTATCCATTTCAATGCAATCATTTTTATTATTATTATTGGATTATTAAGCTCTCTGTCGGCATGAGGTCTCCTTTCCAACATTGTGCGAGTGCTAATCTCGCTGCAGTGACTATGTGTCAGGATTTTACCTGCCCAGACAAATTTCATAGTTGTTTTATTTAGATCCAAAAAAAAACCTTTTTATCCAATTTTACCAGGATCATTTGAAACAAATAAAGTAATCTCTGCAAAATGTTCATTTTAATAGCCACAATCTTCCCCAACAGAGATAACTGTATTTTCTCCAACTTTTCTAAGTCTTTATTTGTTGTACTAGGTTCATATAGTTATCTTCTTTTATTGTTGAGCATCTTGCTATTAGCCAGATGCCCAAATATTTACCTTTCTTTGCAATTTATAGTCCTGTTTCTTTCACTAATTCCCTTTTCTGTTTATCTGTTAAATCTTTCATTATCATTTTAGCTTTGTCTTTATTAATTGTTAGACTAGCTACTTCCCCAAATTTTCTATCTCCTGTATTAATTTTGGTCCCATCTCCATTGGTTCTTCTATGAAGAATACAAGGTCGTCAGCAGACGCTTGGGCCTTGTATTCTTGTTTAATTTTCAACCCTTTTATTTCCTGATTCGATCTAATTTTATCAACAAATTTTCTAATGTCAGGATAAAGAGCAGAGGTGAAAGTGGACATCCCTGCCATATTCCTATCCTTACTTCAAATGAATTTGTAGATTCCCCATTTATTATTAATCTTGCTTTCTAAGCAGAGTAAATTGACACTATCGTGTTTTCAAATTATCTCCGAATTTCATAATTTTATCTGCTGGATCATAAATTGCCAATTAACCTGGTAAAAGGCCTTTTGGGCATCCAGAAAAACTAGCACCACCTGTTTTTCTGGATGGGCCTCATAGTACTCTATTACGTTGATTACTGTTCTTATATTATTCTTTATTTTTCTTGTTGGTAAAAAATCCATCTTGGTCTGAATGTATTTTTCCAGTCAATATTTTTTCATTCTTTCTGCCATAATATTCATAAAAATTTTGTAATCAGCATTTAATAAAGAAATTGGCCTATTTTTTTTTTATCTGCGTGGTATCTGTGCCTTCTTTTGGTATTAGGGAAATATATGCTACAATTCTGGTAGCCTTGCTAATACCTCATTGCAAACTTCCAATAGTACCCAATCAATTGCCTCTCCTAGGCTTTTGTAGATTTCCACAGGTAATCCATCTATCCCTGAAGTTTTATTGTTTTTTTTTTGTCTCTGAATTTCCTTCCTTAATTCTTCTATTGTAATATCCCTATTCAACATTATCATGTATTCTTCTGTTAATAGTGGCATACCTTCCCCTTTTAAATAATTATTTATTTTCTCATCTGTAATATTCCCTTGTTTATAGAGTTCTTTAAAGAATTCTTGTGCAATACCCCTTTTCTTATCCATATTATATTTAAAATTCCCCTCTTTATCCTTTAGCTGCTGAGTCATTCTTTTTTCTCTTTCTTTCCTTAATTTATAGGCAAGCCACCTCCCCGGCTTATTTGCGTGTTCAAAGTAATTTTATTTTACAAATTTCAAAGCCCTTAAGTTCTTTTCCTGCTCCAATATTTTTAATTTATGTTTAGCTAAGGCCCATTTACATATAATTAGCTCATTCCCCAGTTTATCTTGTAGTTGGGTTTCCAAATATTTAATCTCATCTATAACGTATTATATTATTTCTCTCTTTCTTTTTTCCTCTTCACATTGTAAGCTATCGTTAACCCTCTTGCATACGTTTTTGTTGTATCCCACAAATTCTGTAAGGATGTATGATGTTTTGTGTTGTCTTTAAAAAATAGCTATAATTCCTTTATCAGTCATTCAGTATATTCCTTCTCTTTCAGAATTTGTGGATTTAGCGTCCATCTCCCTCTCTTCCTTTGTTGTCCTTTCCATGTTAATATTAGGGGGTTGTGGTAAGCCCAGATGTTTGGTGCTTTTCTATGGTTTCTATATCTTTAACTAATGCTTTATTTATCCAAGCCATGTCTATCCTTGACCGGGATTTGTGGGGATTGGAGTAACAGGTAAACTTATTCTCTTCTGGATTATCAGTTCTCCAAATATCTATCTAGTTCTTCTACCATATCAAAAAAAGTTTTAGGGAGGGTATTCTTTTTTAAAAATTCTTTTGGTTACTGCTATAATCTTTCTTTGTATCTATGATCGTGTTGAAATCACCTATCATGCATGTATCCTCTTTACCTGTCATGCATTTATTGAAATCTTTGTCTTTACTTTCCTGTCGCTGGTCCTCTCGACTTATCTGTTCCAATTCCTCTCTGCTGCTACCTGATTCCTCTGAACCAACAAGTTGGTCATGGAGATCTTGCACTTTATCTAATGCAGTGGTAGTCAACCTGGTCCCTACCACCCACTAGTGGGTGTTCTAGCTTTCATGGTGGGTGGTAGTGGTTTTGTCCCCTACTTTATAAATCACCATTACTGTGGAACCAGTGGGTGGTTAGAGAAAACTTTACTATTAACAGAGATACAAAAGTGGGTGGTAGGTATAAAAAGGTTGACTACCCCTGACCTAATGTATCAACTTTAATTCCCCCTCCCACTAAGATACCAACATTCCTTATAGTGTTATCCATTGGAATAATATGCAACATTTCTTAGGTTGGGCTGCTAAAAAAATGATAGTCTTTTCTTTGCTCTCAGACTCTCTGTGGAATTTGTTTCAATGTAACAATTTCCTTGCCTTTGTATGTCATCAGTTCCTCCCTGGTTATTTTATATATGATATATGATGCCTGAAAGAAAGTCTTTCAGGCAAAGCGCACATGAACCTCCATTGGCAGCCTGTAGTGTGTGGTATAATTTATATAAACTCTTTAAACCACATCCAATTCATTTATTATTTCTTGTTTATCTTGCTGAAGAGCCTCTGCTATCAGTTCCACCATTACTGTTGCCAGGTCCTCATCCTTAACAGTTTGAAATCTCAAATAGAACGAGGCCCGGTCAATTTCCAAATGGATCAATGAATCTTCTAATTTCTTAATTTCGTTCTCTCATTCTCTGATCCACCAAATCTATTTTTTCTTCTGTTTGCTCTGTTCTTTTCTCAATTGTTTTTATTTGTTGATCATTCTTCTGTATCACATCTTGTATTGAGCTCATTTTTTCATATAATTTCTGAATCTCTTGACTTCCCTTTAACCTCCTCCATCTCCATGGTTTTTAGTCATGTTCTCTTGTAATTTCACCATGGTTTCCTGGATTGATAGTAATGTAGCCTGCACAGTTTGCATATTCAGTGCAGAATTTGATTTTTCTGATGCAAACATCCCTTCAATTGATCTCTGATTTGCTGGAGATGCAATTGCTGCAGTTGATGTTGGAGTGGTTTTCTATCCAGACTTTAAGATGGTAGTTGTAATGCTTATCATTTTCTTTAAATTTCTGTATTGCTCTCCTAGGACCCTATCTATCTTTTCCCGAACCACCATCCAATACTCTCTTAGACTTCTTTTCTTAACCTCTACTCTTTTATCCTATAATATAATGTACTATAATATATACTATGTTATATTCTGGATACTAAATAACCAATACAATCTTCTAAGTTAGTGTATGCCTTATTAATTGATGCTAATAGCAGTAATGACAATCAGTAAAAATGCAATCTATTCAATACAATCTATTCATTAGTTAATTGACAAATTAATTGATTAATAGGGTTAATTAATGTTGATTAATAGGGTTGTTCCACTATAATTATAAATAGATAAGACTGTAACTCTAAATTTAAATATATCTTTAAATAACAATAACAATAAATAACAATATAAATATATAACTACCAATATATATCAATCTATGTATGTCTATATGAAAATAAATATCAATATCAATATCAATATAAAATTACTTATAGAATAAGTAAGTTTACATGTAAAATTTCCGTTAGGCAAGAAAACAGTCAGCTGTTTTCTTGCCTTGAAAATGGCAGTCCTGCTATATTTGCACTGTCACTTTCCTGCACTCTTTCCTTCTCTCCGTTTCTCTCTTCTTCCGCCATTGGAGCACCAAATTTTAAGGGAAAAATTTAAGGGAAAAAGGGAAAAAGTACCTTGGTTCTAGGCACTTCACTCTCTCCCAGTCTCATGGGGCACTTCCAATCTCTTCTATTTTCAATCACCTCTTCTTCTCCAAGACTCTGCCGCTCTTCCTGTATTCTGCTGTCTTCTTTTTTAAAAAAAAACAATTTTATTTCAGTTTTCACAAAACACACACACACAAATATAAAACATCTTTTTTTGGTGAACACTTGGTTCCAGGTTTTCAAATCTCCATACAGATACAATCTCAGTTACATATTCATCTTTTATCTTTCATATTCAATTTCATATGTTATCACTATTTTAATTGTTCTTTATTAGTTTTTTTCCCTCAGATACTTATCTCAGGCTTATTTTATAACACTCTCATTTATTTCTAAATCTATTAAATATCCTTTTCAAGGTTTTCATATTTTCAAAATAATTATACTTATACTTTCATCTGTCCTGTGTACAATTTCAATCCATATCCACATTTCAAACTTTACAAAACAAGGTTTCCCCTATAATTGCCAATTAAAGTGTGTCACCTTCATATCTTATAGTTAATTCCCTTTCACATCCCATTAAATATTTTATTTCTAAATTATCCCATTAAACAATTATAATCTCCATCACCTAATAGTTATATTATAGCATAAATCCCTTTTTTAGTCAGATTCTGCATGGTACTTCCCCTTTAAATTAAAACAACTTTAAGTTTAAAAGAAAGAAAATGAAAGAAAAGAAGAAGAAAACAGAAGAAAATAAATAATCAATTCAAATTCATCCTAAAAAAAAGACTAGTATTAATTTCCTTACAATCCTTCTCATAATTCATTTCAATCACAATTTATAAATCCTTGATATACATTAATATAATTCAATTGTATTTTGCATCTTTTCATTTTTTATTTAATATAGCTGTTATTGTACATTCCATTAAGTAACAATCTCTGTTTCATCTTCCATTTTAATTACATATATTTTCCTATTTTCTACATAATTTCTTATTTCTTTTTTATATATATAAAATTTTATTGTTTTTAAAGACAAACATAGACGAACAAAACATAAAAACATCTTCCATATATATATACATACAGTGTGTCGGTTGGTTTACAAATTATTTTGTGCTTCCCCTTCATAGTCTTCAATTACAATTACATTGTATATATTCTCTTATTGTCAATCAATTATTCTTAAATACATTAATATCATTATTAATCAATCATTTGACTATACTGTTATTCATTCATGTTTTACAAGATAATCCATATTTTATTTAATTTGTTTTGTGACAGTTCATATTATCATCTCAAATCTATCCTACAATCATTTTGTAGATAATAAAAAAATACATTTATATATATTCCTTATGTTCTAAAAAGCTACATATTTCATTACCATGTTTTATTGTCTAAACATTGATAGAATAGATCCCAAAATTTTATAAAATTGTTTATCACCTTGTTCTCTGATTTCAATTGTCAATCTACTCATTCCAATACATTCCAGCACATTCCAATATTTTCTTAATAATTTCCTCCTGTGATAGTATTTTCTCATTTTTCCAGTTTTTGGCAAATACAATCCTAGCCTCTGTTAATACATTTACAATCAGGTATTTCAATTCTTTACTATATATTTCAGGTAAAATTCCCAGTAAAAATATCTCTGGTTTCAAGTCTATATGCTTTTTTGTCATTTTTTCCAGCCATGTGTGGATTTTAGACCAATATTTTTTGGCATCTGCGCAAGTCCAATACATATGGTAATATGAGCAAGGTACTAGATGATATTTCCAACATTTTTCAGATTTATTCTTAAACATTCTTGCTATTCTTGTTGGGGGAAAATGCCACCTGTAAAACATCTTATACAAATTTTCTTTATATGCTGTTGACAATGTCATTTTATAACTTTGAGACCACAATTTTTGCCATTTCTCTAGATCAATTCCATATCCAAAATTCTTCCCCCAAGGAATCATTGTTTCTTTAATTTGTTCTTCTTCTACTTTAATTTCTAAGAGATATCCATACAATTTTTTAATCACCTTTTCATCAGTACCTGTCAAAATCTTATCTAAATCAGTCAATTTATCATAGAAACCTTCTGTTTTAGAATCTTCATCATACCTTGAATGTATTTATGCATATGAAAACTAACTCATCTTTATACCTTGTTCTTCTAATTTTTGCATAGATTTAAGTTCACCCTTTTCATTCAATATTTCCCCATATCTAACTGTTTGTTACTTTTTGTATATTATAGGATAAGAAAATGCTTCAATAGTCGATAGCCAGACTGGAATTTTCAAATAACATTGCCTTTTAGTCTTCTCCCAGTTTAACCACAGAGACTACCGTATATAATGTCTTCTAAAGTACCCCCGTGTTTTAGTTCCTTTATACCATAAAAAAGCATGCCACCCCAACAATAGATCATGTCCTTCTAGTGTCAACGATCTAGCATTTCTTAATGTTATCCATTCCTTAACCCACATCAAATTTGTAGCTTGGTAGTACAACTCCCAGTTAGGCAAACCAAATCCTCCTCTTATTCTAGCATTTGGCAAGAGTTTTAGTTTTATTCTCACTTTCTTCCCTTGCCATATGTATTTCAACACAATTTTATCTTCAAAATAATCTTTTCCAAGCCTAATTGGAATTGTTTGAAATAAATATAAAATTCTGGGTAATATATTCATCTTGATTGTTGATATTCTCCCTATTAATGACAGTTGTAAATTTTCCCATTTTGCCAAATCTAGCGCTATCCACTGCTTAAGTTTAATATAGTTATTCTCTTTTAGTGTACTACATCTTGCTGTCAAATGTATCCCCAAGTATTTGATCTTATTCGTGACCTGGATTTTTAATACATCCGCCAGTTCTTCCTTTTGTCTTTCTAATATATTCTTTGTCAAAATCTTTCTTTTGTCTTTGTTTATTTTCAAACCAGCCACCTTCCCATATACCTCTATCTTTTCTATCAATTTTAATGCTGTTTCTAGTGGGTCTTCTAAGATGAAAACCAGATCATCTGCAAATGCTTGCAATTTAAATTCTTCTTTTTAAATTTTCATCCCTTTTATGTCCTTTTCTTCTCTAATATTTCTGTTTAGCACTTCCAAGATTAACAGAAACAACAAAGGTAACAGTGGGCACCCTTTTCTTGTTCCTTTTCTTATATCAATAGAGTCCGTTAATTCTCCCTCTATCATTACCTTTGCTGTTTGCTTATGATATATAGCTTCTATTGCTTAGATGAATTTTTTTACCAAAACCCATCTGTTCCAGCTGTAATAACATGAATCGCCAATTCACATTGTCAAATGCCTTCTGTGCATCTAAGAATACCAAAGGCATTTGTTTTTCAGGGTGTGCCTCGTAGTATTCCAAAGTGTCCAAAATTACTCTCATATTGTCTTTAATTTGTCTCTTTGGCAGAAATCCATTTTGGTCAGAGTGAATAAAATTATTTAGGTATTTTTTAAGTCTTTCTGCCAACATTGAAGCAAAAATTTTATAATCTGCATTTAGTAGGGAAATAGGTTTGTAATTCTTGATTTGTAATGGGTCGGCCTCCTCTTTTGGGATAAGTGTAATATAAGCTTCTGACCATGATTTAGGTATCTTCTTCTTTGATATAACTTCATTCATAACTTCTAGCAATGGAAAATTCAACAATTCTTGTAATGTTTTGTAAAATTCTGCCGGAAGTCCATCTGGGCCTGGTGCCTTTCCATTGTTTTGCTTCTTAAGTGCTTCAGTTAACTCCATCATCATTATATTACTTTCTAACATTATTTCAATCTCTTTAGGTATCTGGGGTAGGTTAGCATTCTGTAAGTACTGTTTAACTCTTTCACCATCAATATTCTCTTGTGTATATAGTTTCCCATAATAGTCTCATATAATTTCGTTCTTCTCTTTACTTCCATAGCAAACTTGGCCTTGATCATCTATTAATTGCAATATTTTCCTTGATTCTTTCTCCTTTCTCAACTTATATGCTAGCCATCTACCTGGCTTATTTGCATCTTCAAAGTAGTTCTGTTTCACACCACTGATTTTCTGTGCTAATTCTTCTTTTTCCATTAATCCCATTTTATGTTTAATTATACCCATTTTTAACTTAATGTCCTTTTTCTGTGGCATTTTCTGTAACTCTTTTTCAAGTTCTTTATACTCATCCTCTAATGTCTTAGAGGCTAGTCTTTTCATGTATTTCTTTTCCTTGCATAGTCTATTATCAAGCTTCCGGCATATGCCTTCATTGTGTCCCATACATTCTGCGTTGATATGTCTTCTTTTTTATTTTCTTTAAAGAAAAAAAGCCAGTTCTTTCTCCATCCTCGGTATGAAGTCATTTTCCTTTAATATAGTATTGTTTAACGTCCATCTAGATCTTCTTCTTTGTCCTTTCCATTTAATTGTCAATGGATTATGATCTGCCCAAATACTTGTTTCAATATTTATTTCTTGCATATTGGCTAACAATTCTGTTGACATCCATATCATATCTATTCTGGACCATGATAAATGTGGGTTTGAATGGAAAGTGTATTGTTTTGTCTTAGCATTTCTTTCTCTCCATGCATCTTTTAGGTTTATTTCATCTGTCATTTTAAAAAAGGATTTAGGGAGAGTCTTTCTGTTTTGCTTTGTTGTTTTCTGTGTTGTATTTATTGTCTACAATTCCATTGAAATCTCCCATCATAACGATATTAGTATAGTCCAGTTCAATTATTTTCATATGTAGTTTTCTATAACATTCTTCTTGATTGTCATTCAGGGCATAGATTGCAATCAGGAGTGTTTTCGTGTTATTGTCCATTATTTCCACCATTAATACTCTTCCATCATCATCTGTATCAATCAATTTCACTGCGATAATATCTTTAATGTATAAACCCGTTCCTCTTTTCTTGCATTGTGTCAAAGAAGTAAATATTTTCCCTAACTTTGGCTGTATCAACAGTTGTTCATGTTGTTTTTTAATATGTACTTCTTGTAGGCAGATTATATCAAATTTTAATTTCTCTAATTTATGGGAAGTTTTCCTTCTTTTAGCAGTTGAATTAAGTCCGTTTATGTTAATTGTAATCAGCTTTTTCTCTTCCATGTTTATACTTTATAATTAGGTTTAACAGCTCTTGTAGATCTTGGTTCTTGTTGTTCCTTGACTTCCACCTTTCCGCCTACTGCACCTTCTTCTTTTTCGGTTGCTATTTGGCAATCCTCTTGGAATTGAATTAGTGACATTTCTTTTTCTGTCTCCTCCTCTCTCCCTCCAAAGTATTCAGTATAAAACAATTCAGCTTTCTCAACTGGGTCAATTCTGTGTCTCTGTTCTTGCCATGTGAACATTAAACCTTCTGGAATCAGCCATCTATAATTCACCTCTTTTTAAGTAGGATTTTAGGAATCAGTATTCTCTTCTCATTTCTCTCACTCTTCTAGGCACTGGTTTCAGGACCACAATCTCCTTATCTTTATATTTAAATGTTTTCTCTCTTGCCACCTGTGTTTTAATGGCTTTCTTTGTAAATCTGATGTGAACTTCTCTTGGTAAACTATTTCTCATTGTGTACCTTGTGAAAACTTGAAAGACCTCATCTATTCCATCCATCATCTTCTCTTTGGTTATTTCCAGAGCTTCAGCCAAGATTTCTATCATTATCTCAGCTAAATTTTGTCCATTTTCTTCCTCTATGTTTGAAATCTGAGATAAAATTCTGATCTATCCATCTCCCATCTCAGCATCCCACTTCTATCTTGTTCAACTACTGTTAATCTGTCATCAATATCTTCAATCTTCTTATCTCTTTGTTTATCTTCTTCAATTTTTTTGAATTTCTCATCATACTTCATCATCATTTGTTGAATATTCTTCACCTTTTCATCAGTTTTTTCTATTCTCCTTTCAATATTCTCTGTTCTTGCTTGTATGCTTAGAATTCCTTGCATTATCATCTGCAATGTCACCTTTTCCTGTTCTTTTTCTTGCTGTAACATCGTCTGTATTGAGTGTTGTCCTCCAGATGGTGAAGAGGAAGAAGTAGGAATTGAAGAACCAGCCGCTGTTAATTTCCTGCTCATTTTGGACAATTCAAAATCTTCAGGTTCTTCCAAACCTTAATCCACTCGTGAAATAGCCAATTGTAAATCCAAGTAAAAATAGTGGAAAAGAAGAAGCAAGATAGAAGAAAAAAGATTTCTTCAGGTTCTTGTATACCTTAATCCAATTGCTTAGTTAAATAGCAGTAAAAGCTCAAAAAAAGGAAGAAAAAAAACATAAACAGAGAAAGGAAAAAAATGTTAAATATTGTTAGAGGCAGAAAAATAAAAACTAAAAAACTAAAAAAAAGGAATTTCTTCAGGTTCTTCAATACCTTAATCCAATTAGAAAGTGTCAGGTATGAAAAAGTACACAAAAAAAGGAAGCCACAAAAAAAAAAAACCAATATGGAGGGTAGATAAAAAAAATGCAGGAGAGGGAGAGAGAGAAAAAGAGAAAGCCTACTCCCTTTAAAAAAGAAAGAAAACATTAATACTAAGGTTTTCCTTTAAAATAGAATGCAAAAGTAAAAATTAGGCTCCAAAAGCAAAAAGACAAAAGCAGGTTCCAAGAGTCCAGATATCCAAATAACTATTACAAATAATAAGCTGATAAGGAGGGGGTGTGAGGAATAGCCCAACTTAAAAAAGAGAAAAAGAACACACTGCACCTATTTAGTTATCCAAGGCTTTCGTTAATTTTTATGTCTCTTCTCTAGAATTTTATCATCTTTTTTCTGTATACTTCAACACCAGACCAGCTACTGATAGAAGCCCAGAAGAGCACCTGCAATAACACTATCCCATGCTCTTCCCTCTATCTTATCAGACAGGCTCAAAGTCCTTGAAAAGAAGACTGAATTCTTTCTCAGCTTTGTCTGGTTGAAAGAGAAACAATATTTCTAAGCCTCTAGTTGGTAGTGTTACAAAGTTTCCTCTGTTTTCACTTTCCTCCTACTTTTCCAAACAAGTTATTATAAAAAAGTTAATTAAAAAAGTAAAAAGGGTTTCAAAAAAAAGGCTAAAAGGGGATCTCTAGCCTAAAATATTGTAAAAACAAAAAGGAGAAGAAACAAAAATGGAAAATAAGATAGAAAAAAAGACCAGTCCAGTTCAAAGTAAAAAAATCATATAGAAAGAATCCAGAAAAAAAAAAAGAAAAACTTAATTTGACTTCCCGTTTGAAATAGCTGCTTAATTACTTCTGTCTGAGATTTTACAGATTCTTTCTTTTCCTTAGGGTGTCCTTTTAAATCTTAAAGTAAAGGAAAACTTCTCACCAAACAGGCACACTTTCTCTTTCTACCTTCTTCCGTTTCGGAGCTGTCCCAACTTCAGCAGCTTTAATGGCTGCCTCTTTGCCATTGGCAAAAAGAGCTTCTCCTGGATCTACCAGAGACTTTGCGGTATCCCTGTGATTGACAGGATGCACTCTTCACCATCTCTTTGGGACGTTTTAGATCTGTTTGGACCATCCAGGAGCAAAGATATCGGCAGTGATCTCAGACCTCTAGGATCGCATGCCATATCGTCGAGAAGCCAGCTCCGCTTTCACTTTCCAGGGGCTCTATGATTGTAGCAATGTTTCATTTACTTTGTTATTCTTTAAAAATCTTTTAAAGGTTCACATTAATTTATTTCAGCATCAGATGGCACTCTTAGTATGTCCAGGTTTCACTCCCTTTTTCAGAACTTTTTCCCCTCTAACTTTACAGATGAATATGCAAGGAATTCAAGATCTTAAGATAAAAACAGATACCATTGAACAAAGAACAGGGAGGATGGAGGAAAAAGTGGAAAATATTCAACAGATGATGGCAAAGTATGAGGAGAGACTTCAAAAAGTTGAAGAAGGGGGTAAACGAAGAGAGGAGAAGATTGGAAATATTGATAACAGATTAACAGTGATTGAACAAGAAAAAAGTGGGATGCTGAAGTGGGAGATGGAGAGGTCAGAATTTTATCTTAGATTTCAAAATATAGAAGAAGAAAAAGGGCAAGATTTGGCTGCGATAATGATAGGAATCTTGGCGGACGCCTTGGAAATAACAGAAGAGAAGATGATGGATGGAACAGATGAGATATATCGAGTTTTTTTTTACAAGATACGCGATGAGAAATAATCTGCCCAGAGAAGTCCATATTAGATTTACTAAAAAATCCATGAAGACACAAATTTTACAAGCGGCAAGAGAGAAGACGTTGAAATATAAAGGCAAAGAAATTTTGGTCTTAAAACAAATACCTAGAAGAGTGAGAGAGATGAGAAGAGGAATATCGATTCCTGACCAAAATGTTATTGAAAAAGGAGGTGACTTACAGATGGCTGATCCCAGAAGGATTGATGTTCACATGGCAAGAACAGAGACATAGAATTGATTCAATTGAGAAAGCAGAACTGTTCTACGCAGAATTTTTTGGAGGGAGAGAAGAAGAGGCAGAAAAGGAGATTTCATTAATTGAACCTCAAGAGGAACAAATGGAGATTGGAAAAGAAGAAGGCGCAGTAGGTGGACAGGTGGATATTAAAGATCAGCGTGAATCAAGATCCACGAGAGTGGTTAAATCTAAATATAAAATATAACCATGGAAGAGAAAAAACTGATTACAATAAATATAAATGGACTGAATTCAGCTGCTAAGAGAAGGAAGACTTTCTATAAATTAGGGAAATTAAAGTTTGATATAATTTGCTTACAAGAAGTACACATTAAAAAACAACATGAACAATTGTTAGTACAACCAAAATTAGGGAAATTGTTTACTTCTTTGACTCAATGTAAGAAAAGAGGGGTGGTTTTATATATCAAAGAGGCTACCCCAGCAAAACTGATTTACGCTGATGAAGATGGGAGAATATTAATGGTGGAAATAATGGACAACAATAGAAAGATACTTTTGACTGCAATTTATGCCCCGAATGATAAACAGGAAGAATTTTATAAAAAATTACATATCAAAATGGCTGGACTGGACTATGTTAATATAATTATGATGGGAGATTTCAATGGAATCGTGGACAATAAACTTGATTATATTGCAACAACAGCAAAGTATAATAGAAAAATTCTTCCTAAATCTTTTTTTTAAATGATAGATGAATTAACTTTAAAAGACATATGGAGAGAAAGAAATGCTAAACTTAAGCAATATACTTTCTATTCAAATAGACATTTATCATGGTCCAGACTTGATATGATTTGGATCTCAACAGACTTATTATCTAGCGTTCAAGAAGTAAATATTGAAACAAGTACTTGGGCTGATCATAACCCATTGACAATTAAATGGAAGGGACAAAAAAAAAAGATCGAGATGGACGTTAAATAATACTATTTTAAAGGAGAAAGAATTTATACAATGGATGGAGAAAGAACTGGTCTTTTTTTTTTTAAAGAAAATAGAAAAGAAGACACTTCAATACAGAATGTTTGGGATACAATGAAGGCTTATGCCAGAGGCTTGATAATAGACTATACAAGAAAAAGAATACTAGGAAAAGGCAAGCTTTCAAAGCCTTGGAGGATGAGTATAAAAGACTTGAAAAAGAACTGCAGAAAACGCCACAGAAAAAGACGTTAAACTGAAACTGGATATAACTAAACATAAAATGGACTTAATAGAGAAAGAAGAACTGGCACAGAAAATTAGGAATGCTAAACAGAATTATTTTGAAGATGCAAATAAGCCAGGTAGATGGCTAGCATATAAGTTGAGAAAGGAGAAAGAGTCAAGGAAAATATTGCAGTTAATAGATGACCAAGGTCAAATTTGTCATGGCAGCAAAGAGAAAAAGAAATTATTCATGATTTTTATAAACATTTATATAAGAAAGAAGATATTGATGAGGAGAAAGTTAAACAGTACCTGCAGAATGCAAATTTACCTAAGATACCTAAAGAGATTGAAGAAATGCTAGAAAGTAATATAACAATGATGGAATTAAGTCAAGCACTTAAGAAACAAAATAACGGAAAAGCACCAGGTCCAGATGGGTTTCCTCTAGAATTTTATAAAACTTTTCAAGAATCACTGTGTATTCCATTGTTAGAAGTTATGAATGAAGCTATGTCAAAAAAGATGATACCTAAAACATGGTCAGAGGCCTATATTACACTTATTCCAAAAGAGGAGGCGGATCCACTTCAAATTAAGAATTACAGACCGATCTCTTTATTAAATGCAGATTATAAAATCTTTGCTTCAATACTAGCAGAAAGACTTAAAAAAATTTGAATAATTTTATTCATCCAGACCAAAATGGGTTTTTGCCAAAGCGGCAAATTAGAGACAACATGAGAGTAATTCTGGATACTTTGGAATATTATGAGGCGCATCCTGAAAAGCAAATGGCTTTGATATTTTTAGACGCCCAAAAGGCATTCGATAACGTGAATTGGAGATTTATGTTACTTTTAATGGAACAGATGGGCTTTGCTAGAAGATTTATTCAGGCAATAGAAGCAATTTACAATGAGCAAACAGCTAAGGTAATGATGGAGGGAGAATTTACAGATCCTATTAATATAAGAAAAGGCACAAGACAAGGTTGTCCTCTTTCTCCCTTGGTATTTGTATTGACTTTGGAAGTGTTGAATAGAAATATCAGAGAAGATAAAACTATAAAAGGAATGAAAATTAAAAAGGAAGAATTTAAATTACAAGCTTTTGCAGATGACCTAGTCTTTATCTTAGAAGATCCTATAGAAACAGCCTTGAAGCTGCTGGAAAAGATTGAGGCATATGGTGAGGTGGCGGTCTGAAAATAAATAAAGATAAAACAAAGATCTTGTCAAAGAATATGTTACTAAGACAAAGAGAAGAATTGGCAGAATTGTTAAAAATCCAAATTACAAACAAGGTTAAGTATTTGGGGATATATTTGACGCCAAGATGTAGTACATTAAAAGAGAATAATTACATTAAACTTAAACAACAGATAGCCCAAGACCTGAAGAAATGGGAAAACCTACAATTGTCATTAATAGGGAGGATTTCAACAATTAAGATGAATATTCTACCCAGAATTTTATTTTTGTTTCAAACAATACCAATTAGGCTTGGAAAAGACTATTTTGAGGACTTAAATAAAATTGTGTTGAAGTATATATGGCAAGGCAAGAAAGCAAGGATAAAGCTAAAGCTCTTACAGGATGCTAGAACTAGAGGAGGGTTTGGCTTGCCTAATTGGGAGTTGTACTATCAAGCTGCAAATTTGATGTGGGTTAAAGAATGGATAACATTAAGGAAGACTAGATTGTTGACACTAGAAGGTCATGATTTGTTGTTGGGTTGGCATGCTTTTCTATGGTACAAGGGAACCAAAACACAGGGTTATTTTAGAAGACATTATATATGGGAGTCTTTGTGGTTAAACTGGGAGAAGACAAAAAAACAATGTTATTTGAAAATTCCAGTTTGGTTATCGACGATAGAAGCATTTTCTTATCCTATAATTTATAAAAGGAACAAACAGTTAGCTATGGGGAATTACTAGATGAAAAGGGTGAACTTAAATCGATACAAAACTTAGAGGAACAAGGTATACAGATGAATTGGTTTTCATATGTGCAAATACACTCAAGGTATGAGGAGGATTCCAAAACAGAGGGATTTTATGATAAACAGACTGATTTAGATAAGGTTTTGATGGGTACTGATGAAAAGGTGATTAAAAAGCTATATGGTTACTTATTGGAAATTAAGCTAGAGGAAGAACAAGTTAAAGAAACTATGATTGCTTGGGGGAGGAATTTTGGATACAGGATTGACTTAGAGAAATGGCAGAAATTATGGTCGCAAAACTATAAAATGACAATGTCCACAGCCTATAAAGAAAACTTGTATAAGATGTTTTACAGGTGGCATTTTCCCCCGACAAGAATAGCAAGAATGTTCAGGAACAAATCGGAAAAATGTTGGAAATGTCATCAGAAACCTGGTTCATACTACCATATGTGGTGGACTTGTGAGGATGCTAGAAAATATTGGACTAAAATCCGCATGTGGTTGGAAAAAATGACAAAGAAGCATATAGATTTGAAACCGGAGCTTTTCTTATTGGGAATCTTACCAGATGTTTATAGTAAAGATTTGAAATATTTGATTGTAAATGTATTAACTGCGGCTAGGATTGTATTTGCAAAAAATTGGAAAAATGAGAAAATTCCATTGCAGGAAGAAGTTATAAGGAAAATATTGGAATGTGCTGAGATGAGTAGATTGACTTTTGAAATTAGAGAGCAAGAAGATAAACAATTTTATATAATTTGGGATCTTTTCTATCAATGGCTGAATGATGAAATACAAAAATAGAATATTTAGAATGTTAGACAATAAGGAATAATATTGATTTCACTTTCTCTTTTTCTTTTTTGGTATTTGATATTATATTTATAAAATGGTTTTTCTTTTCTTTTTTTTCTTCTATTTAGGATAGAACTGGTAGGACTATATGATTTGTTATAGAATAAATTACTTAAATTATAGTTATCTCATAAGGCATGATTGAATAAAAGTATAGTCAAATCTTTTTTTCTTTAATAATGATATGAGGATATATAAGTTTGCATTGACAATAAGAGTTATTATATAAGGTAATTGTAATTGTGACTACGAAATGAATGCACAAAACTGATGAACCAACCGACTCACTGTTTGTATATAAATACGGGAGAGCTGATGTTTTTATGTTTTGTCTGTTTGTTTGTTTGTTAAAAAAACAATAAAATTGTTTAAAAAAAAAACTTTTAAAGGTTCACATTAATTTATTTCAGCATCAGATGGCACTCTTAGTATGTCCAGGTTTCACTCCCTTTTTCAGAACTTTTTCCCCTCTTCTGTGCTGCAGATTTAAAAATCTTTTCCTAAGAAGTATTTTAGCTCCAGGGTACTTTGTATTCAAATGTTAATCCTGCTTAGCCTGGTCACCCAAGCTGTCCCCTTTGTTCTCTCCACTCCTGCACAATCTTGTTTGGTCAGATCTTCCTCTTTGTGATGGCCATTTTGGCCATCGCTGCATCTGCCTTCGGAGAGGAGTTTTATGCCTTGCCAAGGATGTGGCTCCCCTCAATTCAGCTGGCATTCTCCCCTTTCTCTGCCATCTCTACAGTGTGGCTTCAGTCCCAAATCAGATAGATTGGGGGCCTCTAGTGGTGAGCACAAACCAAAACCGCAGACAGTCACAGATTCAGTCCGTTGCCGAGGGAGCCTAACTGGAAGTCCAGTTATTCTGCCGTCTTCCTGGTCCGCTCGCCCATTCATTTTGCCGCCTGCTTACCACTTGGAGCTTGTAACTGTTGTCTCGTTGCTCCTCCGGACACCTCTTCACCAGCAATCAAAGCTCAAAACTCAGCAATTTCTTCTGCTCCCACCACTGTTGCTACACTGTTAGCACTCTTTGTTCCTTCTTCTTTGACACAGGACATCAAGCCTCTGGGACAGCAATAAAGGCTGGCTTCTTCTGTGTTGGAATCAAGGGTCCTTTCTTAGCGCGGTGGGAGATCGTCCATTTCTGTGTCACCTCCAAAGGTTCCCCTCTTTCTTGCCAATCCCCCCAGGACCAGACCTTGAGAGGCCACCGATCGCAAGAATTTCAGTACTGGAAATGGAGCATTGTTCCCCCGTGCCACCACGACACCATGTCACCTCCCTGTTTTTCTTTCTCATTGGTATTATGCTGGTCTGGGCTTTTATGATAATATTTTTCAGAGTTTCCTAAGATTCTTGAGTTGTTTTCCCCTTTAGGATTTTCATCCAAGGATGAAGTTCTTTATTATCTATTGATTGAATAAATAATATTCACCAAAATTAATATTTGGTAAGGCTAAAATGCTTGATGATGATGAAGTCTCTCTCTCTCTCACGCTTGCTCCCTCCCTCCCCCTCCTATCCTCTCCCCCTCTTTCCTCCTCTCCCTCTTTTTCTCTCCCATAATCTGCTTTAATTTTTTTATTTAGCCCCAAAGCCAGTCATCATGTTTTTGAATCACATTTCAATATTGGCTTGTTCAATCAAGGATTCCTAAGTCATGTTAACTCTTTGTTTTCCTTGTTGTGGTTGTTCTTTACAAAAGGGACACTATCACATATTCTATCTAGCAAAAGAAAATACTGCCAACTGGAGTACTGTACAGGTTTATGCAGCAGTTGACTTGTGTATACCCAATGAAAACTTCATGATAGGGATAACAAACCAATCATCATTTCAAGGGAATGAAAGATTGCACAGCACAGCATATAATGACTTCAGTCAAATACAGTGATCTCCAACATATAGCAGGCCTGACTTTAATGCCTTTTGCATGTTCTGATGAGCTCTTCTTAATCTTCCATTGTGTCCTAAGAACATTCTGTCAGAGCATTCTGTAAAATAGAAAGGTTGGCTGTCAGCCAAAGTGTTATTTCTCCTAATAATAGCATCATTGCTTAGCTTAGCTTCATAGGAATGGCATAGGAAAACATTTACTGGGGAATGCTTTTCAGAGGCCTAATAAAGCCTAGAACCTGCACTGGGGCAGATCTGTACTTTCAATATGAAGCACTCTTCCAGAATCCTTGCCCCAATGGAATCTCTTGGACTGAAAGATTTTAAGCACTAATTACATATATATTTAGCCATCACAGAGAATAATAGCTCTCCTCTTCTGAAAATGTGTTTAATGAAATTTACTAACTTAAATCCACTCATGCAATAAAAGTTTCTCGAGCTAATTTCATCTCAGGAGAAAGTTCAGTTATTTCTTTAATAAAACTGATCTGATATTCTCAGCCTTAGAACAGATTATCTGTTCATAGAATATCTGAAAGTGTGAGAATTGGCAGGTGTTCAGCTATCACTCTGCTTTCTCACTGTCTGGAATTGCCAGGGAAAATATTGACACCTTTCAAAAAACACCCTAAAACCAGTTTTACACAATTAGTGGCATTGAAATTAGTGCTACTCATCCACTCTTCCACAATTTCCTTTTTCAGAGTGGGAATGAGATGATCCCTGGAATTCCTATGCCACAAATGATCTTTACAACCAACTCATCTATATCTAGTTGTATCTGTCTTGGTGTGAGATTAAGGAATTTTCATTGTGTCTTCTGCCTGCTAGGGTGGATTCATTGATACATTGCTAATCTTCTGCCTGCCTGTCCCTCAAATTGGTTGTTACAGTACTTGCACTCTGTCTCATAGATGACTTTTCTTCTTCTTGGGCTTCTGCATCTTTTGGTTTATTTAAGATGTTTGGGAGGGCTTTAGTTGGGGAAGATGGTAATGGTTTGGTTCCTCTTTAGCTTTTTAAAGGACTGCTCTGTCTTCTGTTTTGAATTGGTTTTGCTTCTGTGTATTCTGTTCTGTGATGTGTAATAACCAACAGATTGTATCACACAAACCAACTTCCAGTGCTCCCAAAGCTGGCCTTCTAGTCTTCATTATTCTATGAATTGCATTTATAATCAGTGACTTGTCAAACTTTTGCATGCAAAATAACAACAGCCTGGAGCTATGGATTTTTTTTTTAAATTGGGGTGTGTGTAAATTTTGGGTAGCTACTTAGTCTTATCACACATGTTTATTTTAAACCAGTTCAACAGGACTCAGGATTAATGAGAGAATATGTGGAGATACATAACTATCTCCTGGTGGTATGACGGTCAAGCCTGAAATTGACATAAGTGTAGCCATTTTAGTTTGTCTTAGTATATATTCTTTTTCTTATTTTCTCTGTGGCAGTAATGGGGGGAAGGGTTACGGGCTTGACACATTCCTAAGTGGGGGAGGAGTGAAGATAAAGAAAGTGTTATGACTAGGTGATCTTCTTTCCTATGGGAAATGAGTTGTCTGGATTTGGGCCCCTGGAGGTGGAGATTTATGACATCAAGCAAGTTGAAATACTTCTATTGGAGAATGCAACTTTTGGGGGTTGTTTCTAACTTCTAATATTATGGGGTAATTCCGGGTTGGGTCAGATCCGGAATTTCCATGGACTTTGCCAATTTGATGCTTTCCTAAATAAAAGAAATCTTTTTGAAGATGGACTTTATTTTTCTTTTAACAAGGATTTCATTATTTGGAAACCTGACAGCGACTATAAACTATTCTTTCTCAACCCGGTTCCTTTCATATATGTTGGGAATTATGGAATTATAAACCCAGCATTTCTGGAAAGCATCAGGTAGGGGAAAGTATTAGATAAATTTCAGGCAAGGAGATATGAGCAAAGAAACATTAGAGGGAAAGATCTGTTTATCCATTTCCCTTTCAGCAGCATTTCTGTCCACTTTCCAAATATTTCTGAAGAACAAAAAAGGCATAAAGATATTGGAAGCCATTTTAAGCTTTTGTGCTTAAAATGGCTTCCAATATCTTTATGCCTTTTTTGTGGAGCCCAAAAAAACACAAAGACAGAAGTTTTCCATGTTCTGTGAATGCTTTGTTTTAAACTGCCTATTGATTGTTTTTAGAAAGATGTTTAATTTACTGAAATAATTATGGTGTAAAAGCATGAGCACACCAGCAGCATCAGTTCGAATCGAAACTAGGTATTGTACGTTTCCCAGGTGCTTTGGATAAGAGGCTTGAAAGTAGTTTGTGATTTTTGTCTTTTATGAGTACCCAAAAAGTGAATCCCTGGTGTGGGTTTGGTGCTTGAATACTCAGAAGCATATCTCCCCTTCTCACAAGAAAAGGTACTGCATCAAACATCATGGGAAGTAAAATAATTAAGCTGAAGAGTCAAACACAAAGCCAACTGCTTCTTTTTATACTCTGTATTATTTAACATGAAAGGCTGAAATATCTAGATATTTTTTTTTAAGTGAAGCTATTTATAGGGTATACTGTCTCATCTTAGGAAGTTATTTCTTCTCTCCTGAAACGCTTCTCCATTCCAAGAGCTGTGTGTAGAGCAATTGCAATTTTATTGGTGACTCACAACACAAAAATAGAATGGAACAGAACAGAACAGAACAGAATAGAATAGAAGTTCTAGAATAGAATTTACTCTATTGGCCAAGTGTGATTGGACACACAAGGAATTTGTCTTGGTGTAACTACTCTTAGTATACATAAAGAAAAGGTACATTCGTTAAGAATTAAGAATCATAATGTACAATACTTTTTTTAAAAAAAAGTTTTATTAATTTTAACAACAAACAAAAACACATAAAACATAAAAACATCATCCTTTCCTTCATGAGTTTACAGACAGTGTATCGGTTGGTTTACCACTTTTTTTTTGTGCATCCATTTCATAGTCTCCATTGTAGTTATATTACATAATAGCTCATATTGTCAATCAACAATTATATAGCCTGATATCATTATTAAACAATCATTTGACTATAATTTTATTGATTCATACTTTAATGAGATAACTATAGTTTACTTAATTTATTTTATAGCAAATCATAAAGTCATACCAAATCTATCTTAATAAAATTTTATAAAGATAGTATCAAAGAAAAAAAAGAAATATGTATTCATTGTTCCCTAAAGTTCTAAATATTCTATTATTGTATTTTATTATCTAGCCATTGATAAAAAGGTCCCAAACTTCATAGAATTGTTTATCTTCTTGTTCTCTAATTTCAAACGTCAATCTACTCATTTCAGCACATTCCAATATTTTCTTAATAATTTCTTCCTGTGATGGTATTTTCTCACTCTTCCAATTTTTAGCAAATACAATCCTAGCCACTGTTAATACATTTACAATCAAATATTTCAAATTTTTATTGTATGTATCAGGTAAGATTCCCAATAAAAAAATCTCTGGTTTTAAATCTATATGTTTCTTTGTCATTTTTTCCAACCATACGCAAATTCTAGTCCAATATTTTCTAGCGTCCTCACAAGTCCACCACATATGGTAATATGAACCAGGTATCTGATGACATTTCCAGCATTTTTCAGATTTATTCTTGAACATTCTTGCTATTCTTGTTGGGGGAAAATGCCACCTGTAAAACATCATATAGATTTTCTTTATATGTTGTTGACATTGTCATTTTATAATTTTGAGACCACAATTTTTGCCATTTCTCTAAATCAATCCCATATTCAAAATTCTTCCCCCAAACAATCATAGTTTCTTTAATTTGTTCTTCCTCTAGTTTAATTTCCAGTAAATAACCATATAATTTTTTTATCACTTTTTCATCAGTACCTGTCAAAATCTTATCTGTCAGTCAATTTATCATAGAATCCCTCTGTTTTAGAATCTTTAACATATCTTGAGTGTATTTGCGCATATGAAAACCAATTCATCTTTATACCTTGTTCTTCTAGATTTTGCATCGTTTTAAGTTCATCCGTTCATCCAATATTTCCCCATATCTAACTGTTTGTTCCTTCTTATAGGATAAGAAAAAGTTTCAATAGTTGATAACCAAACTGGGATTTTCAAATAACATTGTCTCTTAATTTTCTCCCAGTTTAACCATAAAAATTCCCATATATAATGCCTTCTAAAATACCCCTGTGATTTAGTTCCCTTATACCACAGAAAAGCATGCCAGCCCAGTAATAAATCATGTCCTTCTAATGTCAATAATCTAGTCTTTCTTAATGTTATCCATTCTTTGGCCCACATCAAATTTGCAGCTTGATAATACAACTCCCAATTAGGAAGGCCGAATCCTCCTCTAGTTCTAGCATCTTGTAAAAGTTTTAATTTTATTCTTGCTTTCTTGCCTTGCCATATATACTTCAACACAATTTTATTTAAGTCTTCAAAATAATCTTTGCCAAGCCTAATTGGTATTGTTTGGAACAAATATAAAATTCTGGGTAAAATATTCATCTTGATTGTTGAAATTCTGCCTATTAATGACAGTTGTAGGTTTTCCCATTTCTTCAGATCAACTGCTATCTGCTGTTTGAGTTTAATATAGTTATTCTCTTTCAATGTAGTACATCTTGATGTCAAATATATCCCCAAATACTTAACCTTATTCGTGACTTGAATTTTCAATAGGTCTGCCAGTTCTTCTCTTTGTCTTAATAGCATGTTCTTTGTCAGAATCTTTGTTTTATCTTTATTTATTTTCAAACCAGCCATCTCACCGTACATCTCTATCTTTTCCAATAGTTTTAAAGCTGTCTCTAGAAGATCTTCCAGAATGAAGACCAAATCATCCGCAAAGGCTTGTAGTTTAAATTCCTCCTTTTTGATTTTCATTCCTTTTATATTTGGGTCCTCTCTAATATTTCTATACAACACTTCCAAAGTCAATACAAATAGCAAAGGTGATAATGGGCATCCTTGTCTTGTGCCTTTTCTTATGTTAATAGAGTCTGTAAGTTCTTCCTCTATCATTACTTTTGCCGTTTGCTTATAGTATATGGCTTCTATTGCTTGAATAAATTTTCTGGCAAAACCCATCTGTTTCAGTAGTAGTAACATAAATCTCCAGTTCACATTATCAAATGCCTTTTGGGCATCTAGGAATATCAAAGCCATTTGTTTTTCAGGGTGCGCCTCATAATATTCCAAAGTGTCCAGAATTACTCTCATATTGTCTTTGATTTGTCTCTTTGGCAGAAATCCATTCTGATCAGGATGAATAAAATTATTTAAGTATTTTTTAAGCCTTTCTGCCAAAATTGAAGCAAAGATTTTATAATCTGCATTCAGTAAAGAAATAGGTCTATAGTTCTTAATTTGTAATGGATCGGCCCCTTCTTTTGGAATAAGGTACAATACTTAAAGATAGTCATAGGGTACAATCAACAATCAAATCATACCAGGAAACAGTCAATATAAATCGTACAGATACAAGCAACAAAGTTACAGTCCTACAATCACAAGTGGGAGGGGATGGGTGATAAGGAGTGATGAGAAGATTAATAGTAATAGTAGTGTATACTTTGTAAATAGTTGAACAGTGTTGAGGGAATTATTTGTTTAGCAGAGTGATGGCTTTCGGGAAAAAACTCTTCTTGTGTCTAATTGTTCTGGTATGCAGTGCTCTATAACATCATTTTGAGGGAAGGAGTTGAAACAGTTTATGTCCGGGATGTGAGGGGTCTGTAAATATTTTCACAGCCCTCTTTTTGACCAGTATACAGGTCCTCAATTGAAGTTAGGTGGGTAGTAATTGTTTTTCTGCAGTCCTAACTCTGAAGTCTGTGTCTGTCCTGTTGGGTTGCAGAACCAAACCAGACAGTTATAGAGGTGCAGATGATAGACTCAATAATTCCTCTGTAGAACTGTATCAGCAGCTCCTTGGGCAAACTCATCATTGTTTTAAATGAGACCAATCACTGTTGTGCTTTCAGCAAACTTCAGTATTTTAACAGATGGATCGTTTGAGATGCAGTCATTGGTATATAGGGAGAAGAGAAGTGGAGATAGCACACAGCCTTGGGGGGCCCCTGTGCTGATTGTACAGGTATAGGAAGTGATTCCGCCTACCTTCACCTGCTGCTTCCTGTCTGTTCGGAAGCTTATGATCCACTTACAAGTGTGTTCAGGTACCGCTAGTTGGTTTAATTTACTTAGAAGAGTGTCTGGAATGATGCTATTGAATGCTGAACAGAAGTCTACAAAGAGGAACCTTGCGTAGGTATTTGGAGATTCAAGATGTTGTAGGATGCAATGCAGAGCCATGTTAACAGCATCATCTGTCGATCTATTTGCTTGGTATGAAACTGCATGGGATCTAACAGCAGATCTGTAATGGTTTTCAGGTGGGACAGCACAAGCCTTTCAAAGATTTTCATAACTACAGATGTTAGAGCAACTGGTCTGTAGTCCTTCAGTTCCTTGATGGAGGGCTTATTTGGCACTGAGATGATGGTAGAACGTTTGAAGCAGGAAGGAACATAGCACATCTCTAGTGATCTATTGAAGATTTGGGTGAAGATGGGGGCCAATTGGTCAGCACAGATTTTTAAGCAAGGAGTTATCTTGTCTGGCCCTGGTGCTTTTCCTGGCTTCTGTCTGTGTGATAGATCTTGCACTTCTTTTTCTGTGATCACCAGAGGTTGTGAGCCCAATGGATTGGGGCCAGTTGTAGGAGGCTGGCTGTTGTTGGTGTATTTGAGATGTGGGTTGTGGAGATAGGAGGCTGTAGTTTCTTTTCAAACCTGCAGTAAAACACATTCAGGTCATCTGCTAGTTGTTGATTTCCTTCTGCCTGGGAAGGAGGTTTGCTGAAGCCAGTGATGTTTTTAAGAGTTTTCCACCTGTTTGCTCGTTCATTTGTTGAGAATTGATTCTTTAACTTTTCAGAGTAGCTTCTTTCTGCTGCTCTGATCTCTCTTGTTAATATGTTTCTGGCCTGGTTGTATAACATTCTATCACCTTTTCTGTAGGCTTCCTCTTTGGAATGACGTAGCAGCTTAAGTTTAGCAATATCGCAATAGCGATAGTATTTGGACTTATATACTGCCCGAAAAGCACTTTACAGTACTCTTTGGAAGTTTACAGAGTCAGTATACTGCCCCCAACAAGCTGGGACTTCATTTATCAACCTCAGAAGGATGGAAAGCTGAGTCAACCTTGAGCCTATCAGGATTAAAGTCCAGGTTGTGGGAAAAGCTTTCCTGCAATACTGCATTCTAACCATTGTGCCACCAGAGCGCACTATGTCTTTCTGTAGGATGTGAGGAGTTATAGGATGATTCCAATCAATGCAGCTAGTTTTAGGGGAAAATGAGAGAAGGAGGAAGAGATCCAATTCCTTGTTTCTTAAACTATGTTATTCCTCGATGAGTAAAATAATAATAAACTGCGCATATACTATGTCAATATATTACAACATTCTAGGTTCTTGGGAAGAACCAGGGATGGGATTCTACCAGTTAGCGCCAGTCACTAGAACCTGTTGTTAACATTCTAAGCAGTTCGGAGAACCAGTTGTTAGAAGAAATTACTGGCCTAATCCTGTAAGGAGGGCAGGAAGGAAACATTCTGGTGTTGCTTACAGAAACTGCCTCTCTGTTAAGCCTTCTTATATTATTGGCAGGACTAAAGTTCCTGTCTCAGGAACTTCTCTGGAGTTTTTTTCCCCTCCTTTGCTGGTACTTTGCTTGTGTGGAGTGACCATTACAAAGTTCCAATGGCACTGAAAAAAGTGACTTATGACCATTTTTCACCCTTACAACTGTTGCAGCATCCCCACAGTCATGAAAGGCCATGGGGATGTGTGCCTCGGTGTGAATGATATTGAGTTGGCCACGCCCAGCCAATAACATGACCACCAAGCTATGCCCACCAACTAATCCACGCCCACAGAACCGGTTGTTAAAAAATTTGAATCCCACCCCTGGGAAGAACTCAATGTGTATCAAGGTCAGCAGCAGCTAAAGAACTGGCAGCTGTGACTTCACATTGTTGTGAACACATTATAATAATTTATTCAGTAACTTTTAGGAGTAAAAGTGTTAGCTGATCTCAGTAGAATTTTTATAAGATTGTCTGCTTGAAGAAGCCTCTATAAATCTCTGCAAACCAATTTCTGTACTTAAAAGCTTCTCTATCTTAGAAAAAGCATCATGACTTGCAACATTTGAGAGCCACACACACAGGACACCTGCCTGTTTAATTTTGACAATCCACCAAGTACAGCATTTTCCAGGATAGCATAAGAAATCAAGAGGCTTGCATCTGATCTAAGAACTATCACTTTCCCAGAAGGGGAAAGAATAACATGATGTCATCAGATACTCTTGTTTAAAGCTTTCTCTACAGCTATTGCCTATGAGCGTATTGCTTTATACTGATACTTTATACTTGATTCTGTGCAAGAAAATGATCCCATAGAACTGTGATGGTGAACCTGTGGCATGCATGCCACAGGTGGCACACAGAGCCCTCTCTGCAGGATTGCGACCAGTCAGCCCAATTCAGCTCCACCACACATGCGCACCTCCCAGCTGATTTTTGGGTCTGTTGATCACACTGACCTCCCCCACTCTATTTGCAAAAACCTTAACTTTTTGCCTCACTAGCTGGCCCCACCCTGCCCTATCTGCCTCTTCCACCTCCAGAGTCACACGCGCTGCCTAATGATTCTTTGCTGCTCTGGTTCCTGCTCCTTGCTTCTTGTTGTTGCCACTTGTTTGTTTGCTTGTTTGCCTGCCTGCTTGCCCTGACTCCTCACTTGACTGTATAATATTTGGTAAGTTGCTGACTTTGTGACCTCCCTTCCCTTGCTTGCTTGTCATGGCCCAAGGCCAGCTGCTCCTGCTCCTGGCCCTCTTGCTGTTGGTGCCGTTGATGCCCGCATCCATCTCCTTGCAAGCCAGGAGTGCTACCTCCGGTTGCTCCCCTGTGCCCATCTCGTGCCCCTGGTGGCTTTTAACAACACCGCAGGAAAGACCCAGGATCCACGTGAGCTGGGGTAGTGGGAAGGGCAGGCATGGCTGGCTGGACACTGCCTGGAGTGCAATTCTGGCAGAGGAAGAGTGGGTGTCCCTGGACCCCTCACCTGCTCATGCCACTGCCGCTGTCACCAGAAAAGGCCAGTGGTGCGCAGCAAACCCATCTTGATAACAGGAGCAATAAACAGGGAGGGAGGGTATCGCGTGGGAGATCGCGGCCTGGGAGCTCTTCCCAGGTGTTCCCTGGCCTGCGAGGGGAGGGCACGATCTCCTGTGCTCCACCCACCCACCCCACAAGCCTCAAAGCCCTCCCCTCCCCTCTGGCACCTGCGAAGCCTCATCCCACAGTACTTCTTTTCCTCGCCATAAGCGCTCACACACCCAGCGGGAAGGAGGCAGCTTGGCGAGGGGCAGAGAGCATGTTGCGGCTCATGGGGTGGGGAGCACAGGAGATTGTGCCCTCCCCTTTGCAGCTCCTGGGGAGGTCAAGCCTCCTACTCGCAACATCTTCGGCATCTGAGGGCATCGCTGGCAGCTGCTTCGTGCAACTCAGGAGTTCCATGCTCTTCCCTCTGCTGCTCAGCCACCTCGATGTGCAGAGGCAAGAGGCATCAGCCACGATGCCTGCTTGTTAGGTACCTAGTAGACTGCAGGAAAAAAAATACCCCTGCCCTGCTTGGCTCCGCCCCCACCCACCCACCTGCCTGCCCAGTCGTTGCCCATGTCTCGTTTAAAGCTCTCATTTTGCTGAGCTCCAAGATAAAATTTTTTTTTGATCAACCAGACTTCTGTTTCTAAGCAGGAGAGAAAGCCACGATCACCTGGAGTGGCTCCCCTTGAGCATGGAGAAAGGTTGCAATTTAATCCCCTTTCCCCTCCAAAAACCTCTTCCCTCCCACCTCGTCTCTCATGCCTCTTCTCTGCTTATAGGAGGAACCGCATTCTGGTGGTGATTGGCTAGCCCTGCAGCCGAGGGGAAATGCGAGGGGGAAAAGTTGGGGAGATGGGGAAGTGTCCCCCTTCCCAGCCAGCCTGGCTGTCTGTGATCGCTGCTGTTCCCCTTTGTGGGGGCGGAACCCAATGTCTTTTCTCTTGCTCAGCAGTCATGGCTAAGGAAGTGCCACTGCCGGTGCTTTAACGCCCACTGCAATCCAAAACTCGGCTTCCTGCTCTCAGTTTCTCTCTGTCACAGATGTGGAGCCATGTGGGGAGGGCTACAGAAGGCTTTTCCCTCCTCCCCCCTCGGTTCATCTCCAGGTAACAGTGTGTGTAGCCAGAGAACTGGGAGAAAGAGAGAGAGAAAGAGGGAGAAAGGGAGATAAAACAAAGAGGGAGAAAGAGAGGGTGAGAGAGAGAGAAAGAGGGAGAAAGGGAGATGAAAGAAAAAGAGAGATGAAAAAGAAAAAGAGAAAGGGAGAAAGAGGGAGAGAGAGAGATAAAAAGAGAGGGAGAGGGAGAGATGAGATGTTGCTTATTATGGGAAAGGGGAATTATCTAAGCAAGAGCCTCCTCCTCACTTTACCCCAGCTGAAAGGGGAGGGGGTATCTTTTTGTTGTTAGGGGGTGTCTCTTTTTGTTGTTATTTGAATAAAATGGGGAAAGATGGAATATGTCATTCTCTACACTTAAGTAGATTTCATCTCTTTCCCCACACTAGGTACAAATAAGGGATTGCTTTCTTTTCATTTTATTCAAATAACAAGAAGAGACCCCCTCCCCTTTCAGGTGGGGTAAAGTGAGGAGGGGGCTCTTGCTTAAATAACTCACTTTTCCCATAATAAGCAATATCTCATCTCTCCCCCTCTTTCTATCTCTCTCTGTCTCTCTTTCTCTCTTTCTCCCTCTTTTTCATCTCTTTCTCCCTTTTTCTTTCATCTCCTTTCTCCCTCTTTCTCTCTCTTTCCCTTTCTCCCTCTTTCTCTCTTTCTCCCTATCTTTCTCTCTGTGTCTCTTTTTCTCCCTCTCTCTCTCTTTCATCCTCTCTCTTTCTCCCTCTTTCTTTCATCTCCCTTGAAGAGATGGAATGGGGCATTCTCTACACTTAAGTAGATTTCATCTCTTTCCCCACACTAGGTACAAATACTGGATTGCTTTCTATTCATTTTATTCAAATAACAACAAAAAACCCAATACAGTTCAGTATGAATTGGCTTTCCAGTCCCTCCTTGATGCACTTTTTGCATTGGATATCTAGTTTAAATGCCAAAGAAAAATCAATGATATATTTTTCAGACCATTGGAGGCTCACACTGTCAATTGTTCACACTACTCAAAGCTATTTGTTTAAAGTAAAACTAACAGGTATGAATTAAGTTTTAGCTTAAAAATGGAGCTTTAATTCCAGAATTTTATGTTTTTGTAAACTCTAAGATAGTCTTGAATACCCAAAAATGAGTGCAGCATGTGTTGCTCTCAAACTTACAAAATATGAACCAAGGATAGAAAAATTATCAGCATGCATACAAGAGCAAAAGTCACATTAATCAAAAGCATGCCAAATACAAACTTTTAACTTCAATAAAAAGTTATTTGTATCATTGAAAGCGCTGTTATTGGGGGTGGGGGCTGTCAGAGAAAAGAAGTTGATCACGCATGAGCTTTTTTAAAACTAAAATTTTATTCAGGTTAAATTGCCTTGTTGTCAGGGGTGGGGTTCTGCTCAGGTGGTAGCTGGGAAAATCAGCAGAGAGAGAACCAGTTCTCTCTGCTGATCTTCTTGGCTTCTGTTTTGGTCCACCGCCCTCCTGGGCTCTTGGCTGGATTTTATTTCCTGCTTTTTCAACCTTAGCTGAGGTTGAAAAAGCAGGAAAGAAGAGGATTTTCAAATTCTGCGCACCTATGCACAGCGCTTTTCAGTTGTGCAGGCAACACAGCTGATGATTTCTTGCAAATGCTGTGCACATGCACACAGCGCACGTTAGGCGTGGCTGCGTTCATGCCCGCGTGCAAAACGCATGCTCAGCATACCAATTATAACACTGGTTGGATCCCACCCTGCGTATTGGCACTTCACAATAAATAAGTTCGGTTTGGGTTGCAGTTTGGGCACTCAGTGCCGAAAAGGTTCGCCATCACTGCCATAGAAAGTAACAATGATGCTAATAGGCCTGTGTTAAACTGGCTTCTGAAAATTAGTTCGATTAAAGCAAGTTGTTTTTGCAGTGTTCTCCAGCATCAATCTAATCAGAGACATCCATGGAGGAGTCAAAAAAGTGAAGATGGTTTGTAAAAATTTAAATTAGAAGAACGGTGTTTTTTGCTGCCTAATTCTACAAGTTTGGATTACCATCTGCATACTTCAAATTGAATAAGGATTTTCTGCTTAATAATATGCTGAAAGCAATTTTTTAACAACCAGTTCTGTGGGACTGGCTTAGTTGGTGGGTGGGGCTTGGTGGTCATGTGACTGACTGGGCTTGGCCAACTCAACGTCACTCACATCGAGGCACGCATCTCCTCGCCTGGCCTCTCATGACTGTGGGGATGCTGCAACAGCCATAAATGTGAAAAATGGTCACAAGTCACTTTTTTCAGTGCCATTGTAATTGGCCACTCCACACAAGCAAATTACCAGCAAAGGAGGGAAAAAGAAACTCCAGAAAAGTTCTTGAGACAGGAAGTCTAGTACTGCCAAGAATGTAATAAGAGTTAATGGAGAAGCACTTTCTGTGAGCAACAGCAGAAAGTTTCCTTCCTGCCTTCCTTACCTGATAAGGCCAGTAATTTCTTCTAACTGGTTCTCCGAACTGCTTAGAATGTTAATGTTAAGTCTGGTCAGTGGGTCCCATAGAGAGGCGAGGCACGAGTAGTGAACAACAGCTCTTTATTTAGCAAACAGATTCTGAGACAACAACCCTAGCCGCGGCAACTCTTTTTATAGAGCCGGCCATGGCTAGGCAGCCAATGACAGACTTTTGAGCTTGCCGTGCTTGGTTTTACCCAATCGCAGCAAGTCCCTTACGAACCAATCACAAGTGCTTATCTCGTCCAATCGTGGCCCGACTCTTCCAGACCAATAGGAATGCAGGTCTTCAAGCCTGCTAGTATGGAACAGTTAACAACCGGTTCTAGCGAATAGGTGCAAACTGGTAGAATCCCACCCCTGATTCCAGGGCCTCATGTCTTCTCTTCTCCACATGTTCCTCAGACTTGGATTTTTTCTTTCTGGCCATAGCTTGGGCTTTAATTCTAGCTGCAGCCCCTTGTGCTGAGGAATACTTTTTGGATCTTGTGCTGTGCCTTGAAGAGGCTTGTGCCATAGCAGGAGATAAGGGCTCTTCTCTGCCTGCTTCCCCTTTCATTCCTTCAATTGGGAGTTACTGTTTAAGCAGTCACTGATTCCAGGCCACACAGACTAGAAAGCCTTCAGGCCTTTCAAGCAGGGGATAGATCTCCCACCCCACAGTACAGTCAGTCAGCTGTGCAGTAGGAGCCTCATGCAGCTAAAAGGGGAATTAGCTGATGTAACCCCTGTTGCTGTTCCACTTGTTCCCACAATGACTTACAGCTGAAGAGTTAATCTGCAGGAGCCCTCAGCACCAGGAAACGATATCTGGCCCTGGAAGCACCCTGTGTGGGGGAAGGTCCTTTCCAGCCCATGGTGTCTTCATGGTGGCTCCGGGTCCCTGGGAGCCACTGTAATCTTCACGCCAATCAGCTGTTTGTTCTGAGCATATTGAGCTTCTATTTGCTTTTTGAATTTTTGTTGAATTTTAAAGATTTCTCTCTGAGAGAGCCTACTCAGAACATGACTGTCTTCGTGAGCAGACTGAGCAGAAAGCTGGGGTATCCATAGCAATGGTGGCAAGGTCAATGATTTGGCAGGCTCAGTCACATGATGAGGAGACATGAGGAACACTCACACTAGACTCTTGCAATAGTCTAACAGAGAACATGCATATACATCCCATCTTTCATCGGTCTTTGTTTGTCCCAGTATCAGCCAACAGGCCACATAGACCAGCTCTACTATCGCTGGCCCAGGGAGCCCCTCAGGGAGAGGCAGAACACGAAGTGGACAGCAGGGCTGATTTCAGTATTTGGTAGCATGAAAAGGTTATGGACCGGAGGACTTCACCTGGGTTGATGCCACAAATGTTCATGATCCTTGTTTGGTCCACGACTTCCATGCTCAGTTTCCTCAATGACCCCGTGCACCTGGTCCCGGGGAGGAGGCCCTGTGTGGGATACTGGCATGCCCCTGTTGGAGTCTGACTCCAAGGGAGAGATGGAACTGCTGGCAGGGAGTGGGAGTGTGGCTCCAGTGGTTGTGGAGGAAACTGGGGAAGGGCACAGGCTGGATGAGCATTCAGAGAAAGACCCAGGCCCATCCCCTGTTCATCCTAGGGCATGCAGTGAGGAGCGGATAAGGGAGAAACATGAGTGGTGTGGTCTACAGGGGAGGAAGAGGGGCCCTGATCCCCTTCATGGGCTGCAGCTGGAAGGATTGGTTAAAAGGACAAACTGCACATGGCAATGTTGCTGGAAGCAAAGTATGCATTCGTGTCAGAGCTTATCTGTGTTTTGGCTTCCTCCCAACTGTGGTTGCTGCATTATCCGGTAGAAGTCTGCAATTAATCATTCTTGCCTGCCGTAGTAATTCCTTCAATGTGGTTTGTGTTGGGTTTTTTTTATTTTGAATTAACTTTACTTTGGGTGTGGATTGCATTTACTCCCTCCATAAACTGTTTTCTTTAAGAGTTTGAAACCCAGCCAAGGATAATTGTACATTGGGGCCAGGTTGGGGCATTAAAGGGACTTCCTTCTATTTTTGTGACTTGGTTATTTTTGGATTACACCCCAGTCATCACACAGCCTGATCGGAGAAGAATGAATGAAGATTGAGGAACAGCATGGTTGGGCTGGGTGAGAATTTTCCAACTTTTGTTGAGGAATTTGCCCCTTTAAAAATTGGCTTGAATGACAGTGGGACTGTAAAAGATGGAGGTGGATTTGTTTACCTTCCATTTCCTGAGAATAGCGGTGAATAAACACAAATATTGAAATAGATCTGGACAATAAATTGAACTATTTGAGAAAAATAAGTGTTAAAAGAGGAAAATTGCAGTGGCTATCTTAATGACAATATTAATTGGATTTTATTGAACTAAAAACTTTTTTGGAATGTAAAACTTGGATCTTGGAACCCCTAAAATAAAAAGATTTGGCTTATGTTATATGTAGTTAAAGGAGAGGAGTAGAAGAGAAATACAGCAACAGAGACTCCTGCTGGCTGGAAAAAACTCTTAGAGTGGAAGTAAAGAAAAGAAAGTGAGATTAACAGTTGACCATGGGTAGTTTGTTGAAAGAACATTGTTACAAGACTCAGATGAACTGTCTGCACCTGAAAACTGTTTATAGAGAGAACTGCAGAGAAAGAGAGTGGAAACAGTGTGAGTTTTAAACATTGTAACTCTTTGAATGGATATGGATTTTATAAACTGAGCAACTGAAACTTGAAAATAGGAGTTTTTTTAAAAAGCAAGTGAAGACTTTTTTTCTTTCAACTCTCCTATCTCGTGATATATAATCTGTTTGACACAATTTTGGGGTTTGGTGTGCCTTTGTGGATTACAATTTATCAAGAAGTAAACAACATTTTTGAAGAGAACTTTGGGCTATGAATATTTTGGCTTTGTGAAATATAACAGTTAAAAGGGTGAAGTGACCTGAGGTCTGAAAATAAGAACTGGGAATAAGAAAGGAAATCGTTGGACTGTTTCAGGTGTATTGTTTAAATTGGGTATTGTGGGGTATTGTTTGATTTATTATTGTTTGGTTATTGATTTATTGTCTCTGTTAAATAATTATTACTTAAAATATTTTCTTGTTTAAAATAACCAAAATGACAAGAAATACAAATTTAAGTAAAACGGAGGAAAAAATGCATCTGCACCATCAGCAGCAGCAAGTCCAGCAAATCTATAGACAGTATGTTGCATAATGAATGACTGAACACCTTTCAGTCAGAAATGAAAATGACGTTTCAACTATTACAAAAAGCCATGGCCAGGAATCATGATGATTTGGCAGATAGGATGCAAAACATGGAGGATAAAATAGATAACATCCAGCAAAGAATCACTAAAAATGAACAACAGATTCAGAAAATAGAAGAGATGGATTACAAATTGACTGCGCTTGAGCGATCCCTAATAAAGGCTGGAGTTGGACAGAGCAGAATATTTCCCAAGATTTCAGAATATTGAGGAGGAAAAAGGGGAAGATCTTGATGAGAAAATGGCAGAATTGTTGATGGATGTGCTGGAGGAGAGCAAATCCTCTCTGGGATTTTGTGATTGATACCTAGGACCCAAAGAAGAGCAGGAAAGCAGGGAGGAACTAAATACCAGAAGTCAGGAAGAACAAGCCTCTGAAGAGAAAGAAACAGAACAGCAACTAGAAGGCCAGAACATTAGAGAGGAAGAAAGCGATAATAAACCTAGAAGAGAACCAAGAACAAGAAACAAGACAAGATAGAAATACAAGCAGTAATATGGACAAAGAAGCCACCTTACTGTCAATTAATATAAATGGCTTAAACTTACCATCAAAAAGAAACAGACACTTGAAAATCTTAAGAAACAAAATGCAGATATTATATGCATGCAAGAAGTTCATATTCCAGAGAATCAGGTAGATTTCTTAAAATCCCCTAATTTGGGTAAAATGTATTGGCTCTGACAAATCAGAAAAAAGGGGCATTGTGGTATACATAAAAGATTGGTTGCACCCGAGACAGATATACAAGGATGAAGAAGGGAGAATGTATTCATAGAAATTACCTTAAATCAGAAAAAGATTTTATTAGTGATTTATTATGCCCCAAACATAAATCAAAAATATTTTTATTCCAAGCTCCATCATAGGATAGTAGAAACTGAATACCCAAATGTATGTATAGTAGGAGATTATAATGCAGTCCCAGATATAAAGAAAGACTACAAAAGCAGGAAAAAAATAAAAGAGGAAAGTACTTCTGTCTACCTTCAATAGGATGGTAACAGAACTGAATTTGAAAGATGCTTGGAGGGAATTGAACCCTACTAAAAGACAATACACCTTCTTTTCCAATCCTCACTACTCATGGTCAAGAATAGATCTGATATGGGTTGACCACAACCTGGTTATAACTAAATGGAGAGGAAAAAGGAGGCTTGGAAGGTGTACACGTAACAAAAATATATTAAGGGATAAAAAATATATCAATATGATAGAAAAAGAATTAAAAATATTTTTTGAAATCAATCAGAGAGAACACACATCCCTATAGAATTTATGGGATACAACAAAGGCCTATGTAAGGGGTTTAACTATTGCCTATGATATTAAAAGGAACAAAGAAAAAAGACGACAACAGATAGACTGGTGGGAGAAATTGAAAGTCTTAGAAACTATCAGACAGAAAGATCCGAGTAATGGAAAAGCAAACTAGCAAAGCAAAATTACTTTTAAAACACAAATAAGCCAGGGAGATGGCTTATTTTTTATTTAAAAAAAGAACAAGAAAAAAGAATGATAGTAGCCCTCCAAGATCAAGAAGGAAAAATATGCTCCCAGATGCAGGAAAAGAAGAAAATTGCCCAATTTTTTTGCAAATTTATACATGCAGGAAGAAACCCCGGAAGAGCTCATTAATCAATATCTTAAAGGAAAAAATCTACCAGAAATAATGGATGAAAAAAAAGACATTTTAAATGGCAAAATATCTATAAAAGAAATCAGAAATGCAATTGGGAAACAGAAATTGAATAAGACTCCCACTCCGGATGGAATTCCATCAGAATTTTATAAAGCATTTCAGGGATTATTAGAGGAGTTAATGGTGGGCTTTTTATAATGAAGCCCTTGAATGCGTCAATATACCAAAATCATGGATAGAGGCATATATAATGGTTATTCATATGGAACTATAGGCCAATTTCCCTTTTAAATGTGGATTACAAAATACTAGCCATGATAATGTCTGAGAGGCTAAAAAGGATACTAAGTAGAATTATCCATCTTGACCAGAACAGACTTCTTCCACATAGGCAGATGAAAACAAATATAACGATAATTTTGGACATCTTAATATTCTATGAAATGCACCCAAATAGAACAATGGCACTGATGTTCCTAAATGCCCAGAAGACTTTTGACAATTTGAATTGGAGATTTCTTATTAATCAACTAATCAGTAAAAACTTGGCGAAAACTTTCTGGGATTCATCAAGACAATATATAAGGTACAAACAGCAAAAATAATAATGAATGGAGAAATTACGAATAGTATAAAGATAAGTAAGGGAGTGAGGCAAGGATGTTTCCTGGCCCATTATTGTATATACTAGCAGAAGAGATACTATTGACACAAATATGACAGAACCTAGATATCAAAGGACTAAACGTTAAAAAGAGGAGTATAAACTCCAAGCCTTTGCTGACGATGTGGCATTCATAATGGAAGACCCAAAAGAAACAAGTACCATACTAATGAATAAAATAGAAAAACTTGGAAAGGTGGCTGGGCTGAACATTAATAGAGAAAAAAACCAAATTAATAACGAAAAACTGCACAAAAAACAAAAGGAAGAATTCGCAAACAAATTAGGCATGCGGGTAGTAAACAAAACAAGATATCTTGGGATCTGGTTGATAGCTAAGTGTTCCTCAATCAAAAAGGAAAACTATGATAAATTGACAACTCAAATATCAAAAATTTAGACAACTGGGCCAGGATGCAACTGTCCCTATTAGGGCGGATTGCAATAATAAAGATGTCCTACCAAAGTTGCTATTCCTGTTCCAGATGGTGCCAGTCAGTTGGGGAAAAAAAATTTCAAAGATCTAAACAAACAAATTCCTAAATTTATATGGCAGAAGAAAAAACCCAGGATAAAATACAAACTATTATAAGATACCAGAAAGAAAGGAGGCTTTGGTCTCCCAGAGTTCAAATTAGGTGGTAATAGCCTCATGGCTTAAAGATTGGATCAATTTGATAAACAGAAGGATACTAACATTAGAGAGTTTTGACCTACAACTTCGCTGGCATGCGTTTATCTGAAACGGGAAGAGTAAACATCAGTCATACTTTCAAAGACTTTGGATGAGAGATGCCTTGCTAAATACATGGGAAAAAATAAAAAGGAATCATTATGTAAAGGTGCTATTATGGTTATCAACAATAGAAGCAGTAATACATCCCAATGTTTTGGATTGTACTAAAATCATAAATTACAGAGATTTGTTAAATGAAAAAGGAGAATTAAAAACTAGGAATCAACTACAAGTTCAGGGAATTGATATAGGATGGTGGCCCTACCTACAAGTACAAGCACATTACAATAAGGACAAAGAACAATTCGGCTTTTATACAACCCAACAAGAGCTAGATGAGATACAGCAAGGGGGAGGAAAAAAACATTTAGTAAAATCTACAAGTATTTATTAGACTATAAAATGAAGGAGGAAACTGACAAAGAATGCATGATAACTTGGGCTAAAAATGTGGGCCACAATATTAACTTAGACCAGTGGGAACATCTTTAGCAGATAAGCTATAGATTAACAATGTTGTTCTCATATAAAGAGAATTTATATAAAATGTTTCATCGCTGGCACCTACTGCCAGAGGGGTTAGCCAAAATGTTCCCTAACATGACACCCAATTGTTCAAAATACAATTGTTGGAAATGTAATTACAATCAGGAAACTTATTTCCACATGTAGTGGACCTGCCCTCATGCAGGAAAATTTTGGCAAAAAAATTAGAATTTGGATAGAGGAAATAACAATATAGAAAGCAAAACCCAAACCAGAAATTTTTTTACTAGAACAAATATGAAAAAAGCACCAATATTTGATTTTGCATATTATAACAGCTCTGGGAGCTGGATTTTATAACTTTTGCTATCTCCTGTGATTTTTAAACTTTCCTTTAGCTTTAAAAGCACTTCTCTGACAAGAAGCTGAGCCAAAAGATGAGCTGGCCAGCCAAGGGAGGTTTTTTTTTATAGTGGCAGACTCAGCTCTATGATGTCAAAAGGAGGAGCTTTAACCCGTTCCTAGACTCTCGTGGCAGCATTGGTGAGAATGATAAAAATAAACAGTGAGTGATTAGATAATGAAAGAATATATTTTAATATAAATGAGTGTATTAACAGTATAATAATATGGATTGGATGATTGGAAAGAACATGAATAGATGTACTTTAAATGTTTAAATGATTGTGTTTGGTACTAGAAACATAAAGAGACATTGGCTAATGAAAGAACAAAGGATGACATTTTAACCTAAATGTGATGAAGAGTAAAATAAGGGAAATATGAATAATAAAACAGATGAAAGATGAAAATAGAAAAGAAACGTCTTTGAATATTACAGTGATATGGGGGGGAGTTAAAATAGAAATAGAAATAAAAGGGGGAAAATATATAGTATATATACTGTATATTAATACATCAAGATACATGAAAGAACAAGAGGGCGGTTTAAAAACTGAATGGTGGTAGTATAAGGTATGTGTATACAATATGAAATAATCAAAATGAAATGTAATAATTAGGAGTAATAATAATATGTTTATTTGCATCAAAATATATGATACCCAGGTATCACACCATTCTCATACTGATATATATAAATATAGTAAAATAAAAAATGTATAAAAAACATAAGACAATATCATAAAAGTTTCAAGGCCACACACAAATTTAATTGCTAAAAAGTTACTGAAACCATTATATTAGAATACTAATATTGTTTTAAATATTGAAACTATGATATTACAATACTAATATTATTTATTGTTTAAAATGAGCCAACCCATAGTCAGGCAGACTATCTAAAACAACAATGGGGATGGGCAGGCCCAAAATATTTCTATTTATGTGAAAGCCATCATTCTGAATTGTGCTCAGAAAACTTCTGGTACAATGCAGTGCAATGCCTGCAATTAAAGAATTCTAATGCATCTGTGACCTCTGAGGACACAGATAAACCTCTAAGTGCTTCAACAAGCCTCTAAATTCTAAAAATATGCAAATGATCAGTATAAATCCTTCCATTCTCCACTATCCTGTCAAAGCTGAAGAAGAAAAATCAATACACCAAATACAAGCCAGGCGGATATGACCTCGTTGATGACCCTCACTCTGTCAACCTTGGAGTTCTCATATCGAATGACCCAAGCGCCAGAGCTCACTGCAACAACATTGCAAAAAAGGCTTTAAGAGTTGTCAATTTGATCTTACGAAGCTTCTCCTCTGGTAATTCTGATTTGCAAACCAGGGCATACACAACCTTTGCTAGACCAATTCTTGAATACAGCTCCACTGTCTGGAGTCCACATTGTATATCAGACATTAATACAATTGAGCAAGTCCAGAAGTATTTTACAAGAGGAGTACTACCCTCCTCTGTTCTCAACAGAATACCCTACTCTACCAGACTTGAGATTCTAGACTTAGACAACCTTGAACTACACCAGCTAAGACTGTACTTAAGCATAGTACATAAAATCATATGTTACAATGTCTTACTAGTTAATGAATATTTCAGCTTTAACCACAACAACAGAAGAGCTGACAACATATATAAATTAAAAGTAAACCACTCCAAACTTGATTTCAGGAAGTACGATTTCAGCAACAGAGTGGTCAATGTCTGGAACTCACTACCTGATTCTGTTGTCACTTGCTCAAACCCCTACTCCTTTACCCTCAAACTAACTTCTATTGATCTCACCCCATTCCTAAGAGGTCTGTAAGGGGTGTGCATTAGTGTACAATCATGCCTACCATCCCTGTCCTATTGTTCCCAATTATTAGTTCCTATTTCATGTATTTAAACTTATGTTTATTCTTATTTCTATTATATTGTAAGCATTTGACAAAATAAATAAATAAAATAAATAAATAAAGCTTCTTCAATGAGAAGCGAAACATCTTCAAAGAAAAAACAAGAAAGTCCAGCAGCTCAAGTGGCCTAGAGGTGGAGCTCTCACCTCACAATCAGGAGGCTGCGAATTCGATATTTGGATAGACTCTCCTGCTCAAACAGGAGGTTGGACTAGATGACCTCCAAGGTACCTTCCAACTCTGTTATTCTATGAGTTGCCTCCTGAAAAAGCCTTTTTCTTTCATCTCCTTTCTCCCTCTTTCTCTCTCTCTCTCTCTTTTCTCTTTCTCCCTATCTTTCTGTCTGTGTCTCTCTCCCTTTCTCCCCCCCTCTCTCTTTCATCCTCTCTCTCTTTCTTTCATCTCCCTTGAAGAGATGGAATGGGGCATTCTCTACACTTAAGTAGATTTCATCTATTTCCCCACATTAGGTACAAATACTGGATTGTTTTATTTTCATTTTATTCAAATAACAACAAAAAACCCAATATAGTTCAGTATGAATTGGCTTTCCACTCCCTCCTTGATGCACTTTTTTACATTGGATACCTAGTTTAAATGCCAAAGAAAAATCAGTGATATATTTTTCAGACCTTTGGAGGCTCACACTGTCAATTGTTCACACTACTCAAAACTATTTGTTTAAAGTAAAACTGTTGTAGAGCGGCAGAAAAACCTGAGGCAAACTCGGAGTGAACTTCAGCTGTTACTTTATTGAGACAATAAAGGGTTGCCGCGGCTGCCACGCTAACAAGGCAGCCAGCTGACAGACAACAGCTGATGCCATTTGACAGCTCCCTTTTATAGCCAGCTATCAAACAGCATCAGCCAATAGGAGCGGTCTGTGTTCCTGCTGGAAACACAGACCGGAGTGAAGACTTTGGCTTAGTCCACTGCGAACACTACACTCCTTTCCCCCAGAACAGAGCATGCGTAGTCCTTGAGATAACTCGGGCACTTGCACAGGTGGCCAGATCGTCTAAGTTCTGGTGAAGCTGCTGCTGGAAGGAACTTCTCCGCTTGCTGGGCAGCTTCTGGTGCCGATGAAGCTGGCGTCTCAGCTTCAGGCATTTCCAGGCGAGGGACCCATGGCTATTCAGGTAGGCTCGCATTCTTGTCAAATCCGAGGGGAGTCTCTTTGGGTGCTGGCAGTTTCTCTGTTGCAGGAATGTCTTGAGGGCCATCTGCAAACGCACTCCAACGCCTTCTAAACTGGTCAATATGGCGGCACCAGATGTGCCCATCTTGCAGTAGGACCTTGTAAGACTTAGGACCAGTTACCGCCACAATTTGCCCAGGCATCCACAAAGGGTGTCCCGCATAGTTCCGGGCGTAGACCTGGTCATTCTCAGTGAACTCCTTTGCCTGGCTTTTGGACCCTAGGGGTGTGACTGGGGTATAATGCGGATGGAGTCTGTCTAGGGTGGTCCTCAGATGTCTACCCATGAGGAGTTCAGCTGGAGACTTATTAGTGGTGGCACAATGGGTTGTGTGCTGGGTCAAGAGGTACTTAGCGAGCCTAGAGTGCCAATCTATAGGCCCAAACCTTGCCAGGGCCTCCTTAACTGATCTGACTGCCCTTTCAGCCAGGCCATTACTGGTAGGATGCAAGGGAGCTGTAAGCGCATGCCTTATTCCTAGGTTGGCTAGGAAAACCTCAAACTCACAGGTAGTAAACTGGGGGCTGTTATCAGCCACAATGGTGTCAGGGAGGCCATGGGTAGTGAATATCTTTGATAGAGCCTTAGTGACAGCTTCTGAAGTTGTGGTGGTCATCAAGGTCAGATCTATCCATTTAGAAAAGGAATCCACCATTACCAGGAATGTATGCCCATGAACAGGGCCAGCCAGATCAATATGCACCCAGGACCAAGGGGCCGCAGGATCTTCCCACCTGCCTGGAGTGGATGTGGGTGGAGCAGGTCTGGTAGCCTGGCATGGCTGACAAGCATTCACCCAACTTGTAATTTGAGCATCCATGCCTGGCCGCCATACATAACTGCAAGCCAGGGCCTGACAATGCCGGGATGGCCTTCATGCAGGACCTTTAAAACTGAGTTTTGAAACTTGAAAGAGATAACTACCCTAGTTCCCCAAAGTAAACAGCCTTGCAAAGAAGATAGTTCTTGCTGGCGAATTTTGAAAGGCAGGAATTTGGGGGCATAAGGAATTACTGGCCACCCCCTTCCCACCCAGTCAAGAACTTGCGCGATTACCTTGTCCCTGGAAGAGTGGGCAGTGATATCAAGGGAAGTGATGGGGAGTTTGAGATCGTTGATCTGGAAAACAGCATTAGTTGGTGCAGGATCTTCCACAGGAACAGGCAGTGGGCAGCGACTAAGAGCGTCAGCGTGGCATAGACTCTTGCCAGGATGATGAACCAGTGTATAGGAATAGGCAGCCAGAAATAAGGTCCACATTATTATTATTATTATTATTATTATTATTATTATTATTATTATTATTATTATTATTGACAAAATCTGAGGAGTTTGTCTTTTGCCAGACAGAAGGCCTAAGAGAGGCTTGTGATCTGTAATAAACTCGAAATAGTGTCCATATAGAAACTCATGGAATTTTTTGACAGAAGCAACTGCAGCCAAAGCCTCCTTGTCAATTTGGCTGTAATTGCGCTTGGCTGGAGAAAAAGTTTTGGAGAAAAAGGCAATGGGTGCCTCAGAACCGTTAGGCAGTCTATGACTTAAAACAGCACCTATGCCAAAAGGAGAAGTGTCTGCTGCTAAAACTAAAGGCAATTGTTCATTAAATTGTATCAGGACAGCATTGGATGTAAGTAATGATTTGACAGCATGGAAGGCATGGGCTTCCCTAGGTCCCCAGTGCCAGGGGGATTGCTTGTCCAAGAGTCTGTGCAGAGGCTCTGCAACAGAAGCTTTGTGAGGCAAGAATGAAGAGTAAAAGTTAAGAAGTCCTAAAAAGGCCTGGAGGTCAGTTTTATTAGTTGGCGTGGGTGCCTCGTGAATAGCCCTTACTTTGGATTTGATTGGGTGAATACCAGAGGCGTCAATTCTGTATCCCAAAAATTCTACTTGTGGGGTGGCAATAGTGCACTTGTCTTTCTTTAACTTAAGACCATGCTGCCTGAAACGATCGAGGACTGCTCTGACTCTTTGCAGTAACTGAGGCTTGTCAGGGGCAGATATTAAATTGTCATCAAAGTACGGAACTACGCCTGGTAATCCTTGGAGAAGTCTTTCCATTAAGGATTGGAAAATTCCTGGGGCCACACTTACGCCAAATTGGAGGCACCTACATTTGAAAGCGCCCCTGTGCGTTACAATAGTTTGTAGTTCAGCAGCTGTGTCATCAACAGGGAGCTGTTGATAGGCCTGTGACATGTCTAATTTAGCGAAAATGGTTCCTGGCTCAAAAGAATGTAGGAGGTGCTGGATAACAGGGACTGGATAGGCGCTGATTTGTAAATATCTGTTCAATGACGTCTTGTAATCAGCGCAGATTCTCACACTCCCGTCTTTCTTCAGGGGTGTCACTATTGGGGTTTCCCATTTTGCGAAGTCCACAGGCTCCAATACACCTTGTTTAATTAATTTGTCCAGCTCAATGTCTAATTTGGGGCGGATTACAAATGGTACCCTTTGAGGCTTTAAAAGGATTGGTACTGCCTGAAGTTGAAAGATATTGGGGTTCCTGAATAACAGCCCAGACCCTCGCTGAACACATCAGCATAGTCATTAAACAAGGTATCCACTTCAGCATTTGTAATAGAGTGGATTCTGCATATATGGAGGCCAAGGGCAGGGAACCAGTCTAACCCTAACAGGCTAGGGAGTGCACCATCCACTACCACTAAAGGCAAGTGACCTTTAAAATTTTGAAATTGTACAAAAAACTTGCCTTTTCCGAGGACTGGGATGGTTCTGCCTTAGTAGTTGCGTAGAGTTAACTGGCAGCCGTGAAGCTTCTTCTTAGCCATTCTGGGAAGTAGCTTTTTCAAGGTGCCCCAGGAGATGATGGAGAGTGCTGAGCCTGTGTCAACCTCCATCCTGCAAGGTTTTCCTTCTATAGAAACAAAAACACTGATTTTGTAGGAGCCTTTGTTAGTCAGCTTGGCTTGATAGCAGGTAAAACAGTCTTCAACTTGTTTTTGGAAATGTTGGGTTGTCTGAGGCTTTTGGACAAAAGTCTTTCCTGCTTGACAGACCCTGGCTAAATGACCCTTACTTTGGCATTTTAGACAAATGGCATTCCTGAACTTGCAGGATGCCCTGAGGTGGTTTCCCCCACAGCTTAGACAAATGGGCTGATGCCATGGGGGTAGAATGGGGTTTGGCCTATTTTCCCCTTGACTGGATTTTTGCTGCCTGAGGCAATTTACATCATTAGCCTCTTCAGAGTCTTGTTCTGAGGAGGCTTCATCGTAATGGATGGCTGAGCTGCCCTGGCTAATTGGATTCCCCTGAATTTCTGCTGCTGAAAGTGCAGATAGTTCAGCTGCTTGAGACTCTTCAATAGCTATTTTAAGGGTTAAATCCCTTTTAGCCAATAGATGCCTTTGTAGCCTTAAATCCCTGACTCCACAAACTAGTTGGTCTAATAGCATGTCTTCCAGATAGTCTCTAAACCCACAATGCAAGGCGGCTGTTCGTAGGGCAGCCATGTAGCCACTAATATCCGTCTCCTAAAAGTATGATGCCTGGCAATTTGGGATGGCTTAGAGGAATAGCGGTTGGAAAGAATTTCCAGCAATTCTTCCCATGGAACAGTCTTAACTGAACATGGAGCCAATAATGCCATAGCAGTGTCAAACACTGTGGCTCCGCAAAAGAATTAAAAAGTAGGACTTTTTCCTATGGTTGGAAATGTCAGCAAGGTCTATGGCATCTAGAAAACAGTCAAATTGGTTTCTGTAGGACTCCCATGTTTCTGCTGTCGGTCTGAAAGGCGGGAATACAGGGTTCGAAGTCATCTTGATTCAGCAGTGCCGTATCTTTCGATGAAAGTTGAAATTCGCACTCGCGAATAGTGACGGTAGCTCTTAAATGACAATCAGCTCGGTAGTGACTTTGGCTCTTTTTGTAGTGACTTTGCTCAGCGATTCTTTGCCCGGTTGCCTCTTATAGGGATCCCATCCTCGTTGCCAGTGTTGTAGAGCAGTGGAAAAACCTGAGGCAAACTCGGAGCGAACTTCAGCTGTTACTTTATTGAGACAATAAAGGGTTGCCATGGCTGCCGCGCTAACAAGGCAGCCAGCTGGTGGACAACAGCTGATGCCGTTTGACAGCTCCCTTTTATAGCCGGCTGTCAAACAGCATCAGCCAATAGGAGCGGTCCGTGTTCCTGCTGGAAACACGGACCGGAGTGAAGACTTCGGCTTAGTCCATTGCGAACGCGAACAGGTATGAATTAAGTTTTAGCTAAAAAATGTAGCTTTAATTCCAGAATTTTGTGTTTTTGTAAACTCCAAGGTAGTCTTGAACACCCAAAAATGAGTGCAGCATGTGTTGCTCTCAAACTTACAAAATATGAACCAAGGATAGAAAAATTATCAGCATACATACAAGAGCAAAAGTCACATTAATCAAAAGCATGCCAAATACAAACTTTTAACTTCAATAAAAAGTTATTTGTATCATTGAAAGCTATGTTATTGGGGGGGGGGGGTGTCAGAGAAAAGAAGTTGATCACGCATGAGTTTTTTCTAAACTAAAACATTATTCAGGTTAAATTGCCTTGTTGTCAGGGGTGGGCTTCTGCCGTGGTGGTAGTTGGGAAAATCAGCAGAGAGAGAACCAGTTCTCTCTGCTGATCTTCTTGGCTTCTGTTTCACCCACCGCCTCCTGGGCTCTTGGCTGTTTTCATTTTGTGCTTTTTCAACTTTAGCTGCTTTGCACAGCACAGCTGAGGTTGAAAAAGCAGGAAAGAAGAGGATTTTCAAATGCTGCGTACCTGCACACAGCGTTTGTCAGCTGTCCAGGCAGCACAGCTGATGATTTCTTGCAAATGCTGTGCACATGGGCACAGCGCACATTAGGCGTGGCTGTGTTCACGGCTGCATGCAAAATGCGCACTCACCATAGTGGTTATAACACTGGTTGGATTCCACCCTGCATATTGGCACTTCACAATAAATAAGTGGGTTTTGTGTTGCAGTTTGGGCACTTGGTGCCGAAAAGTTTTGCCATCACTGGTTTATGTGCATATTGCTTCGATAATCCAATGTCTTTTCTAGGTTGGATCTGTATTCTCAATAGGGCTTAAAGGAATACATTTACTCCATGGCATATGTGTTTCTAATATTAATTTGATCTAACAATATTCTTGACACCACTGCTGCTGTACCATTACTGAAGAGAAAAGCTTCCACTCACTCTGTAAGGTGGTCCACTATGACCAATAAATATTTTACTCCCCCCACTTTTGGTAATTCTGTAAAATCCACTTGAATTCACTTACAGAGTCTTAAAACTGGTGGCCTTCCACCCATCTGTTTTTTCCCAATGGCTTGTTTGTTTACATATGTCTATTCCTGATTTTGCTACGGCGTATATTCCAATACAACCATAACATTTCAAAAGTTCATCTACAATGGCTTGAATTCCCAAATGACTTCATGTAATTTTTCCAACAACTCTCATGTAATTTACTTATTAGTTGTCTTTCGTCTGGGAGAAACCACTTTCCCTTCTCCCCCTCCTGTCCTCCTATTTGTTCTTTTTCAGTGAACACAGGAATTTCTCTCACTGATTCTAACACAGGAATTAAACCTTCATTCTCTCCACACTCACAGCCAATTTTGCCTCCCCATCAGCAATCCAATTACCTATGTTCTCAAATGATGTCCTTTTTGGTGTGCATTCACATGTATCACTGCTATTTTTCTAGGTTTTTGTAAGGAACTCATTATTTCCTTTATCAGAGTTTCATGTACTAGTTCTTTTCCCTTGCTGTTTGTCATTCTTCTTTTCCACCCAAACTTGCCAAAAGTATGCACCATTCCAGATACATATCTGGAATCTGTGTCCTTCCAAAATACATAGAGCTTGATTTAGTGCATACAATTCACAAGCTTGAACAGACCAGCTTCAAGGCAGACCCCCCTGCTTTCCAGGATTTATTTGGTATGTTTTTCTATGCTCCTCCCTCCACCCTAGAAGAACCATCTATAAAAATTGCCTCTCTTTTTTCAAGTGCGTGTTCCCCCAAATCAGGTTTTATTTTAGTTTGTACATCTATTACTTCAGAACAATTATGGAATAGAATAGAATAGAATAGAATAGAATTCTTTATTGGCCAAATGTGGTTGGACACACAAGAAATTTGTCTTGTGCAAATATTCTCAGTATACATAAAGAAAAGATACATTCATCAAGAACCATAAGGTATAATACTTAATGAAAGTCATAGGGTACAATAAGTAATCAAATCATACTAGGAAATAGTCAATATAAATCATAAGGATACAAGCAACAAAGTTACAGTCATACAGTCACAAGTGGGAGGGGATGGGTGATAGAGAAGGGGATGGGTGATGAGAAGATGAACAGTAATAGTAGTGTACACTTTGTAAATAGTTGAACAGTGTTGAGGGAATTATTTGTTTAGCAGAGTGATGGCTTTCCGGGGAAAACTGTTCTTGTGTCTAGTTGTTCTGTTGTGCAGTGCTCTATAACATCGTTTTGAGGGAAAGAGTTGAAACAGTTTATGTCCAGGATGTGAGGGGTCTGTAAATAGTTTCACAGCCTTCTTTTTGACTCGTGCAGTATACAGGTCCTCGATGGAAGGCAGGTGGGTAGTAATTGTTTTCTTCTTAAGAAAAACCCAGCCAATCTGCAAAAATCAATTCCATCAACCAATCAAGAAATGACAACACAGCCAACCTCCCCACCAATATATATACGGAGACGGCAGCTCCAATCATGCTTTGCTCGCACAAGCATGAAGCCAAAAGCACCAGCCTGAAGATGGCGAGTGGGACCTCATCGTAATGTTGCCAAGATGCTCTCAATCTTACATGGGAAAAGACCTGAACATGCCAAGACCTGCATACCTGTATCAGTGAAAGTCTATGAATATATATATATATATATATATATATATATATATATATATATATATATATATTCTTAAGTTTTCGTGGGTTCTTACATGTATGGTATTCAGCTTTGTTCGAGTATTTTCCCACGTCATTATAGTTGTGCTTTTAAAGTTGTAGCAACGTTTCGGCAGAATCTCATCTGCCATCATCAGGCTTCTGTATTGTGTTCATCTGTGAGTCAGACTTTTACAGTTGTTTCAGTTTTAAATTTGGGGCTAGCCATATCTATCTATCTATCTATCTATCTATCTATCTATCTATCTATCTATCTATATCTATATCTATATCTATCTATCTATCTATCTATCTATCTATCTATCTATCTATCTATCTATATGTTGTGACTGGAAGGATCGATCCTGCTGGGAGTTTTGACTCTGATGACTCTGACGATGGAAGGTTGGAGCCTGCTGTGAATGTGGAGTCTGAATTATCAGAGGACACAGACGTGAGCCAGGAGGATGAGAGATTGTCGCAGAGACAATCCTCCCCAGAACATTCGACTTCATTCATGCCAGCAAATGATCAACAAAATGAGACAGAAGTTTCCAGCGAGGAAACTGACAGATCGTGGATTGACGCCAGAACTAGGAGAACCAGGAAACGTCAATCTGAAGGGAGGCGTCAGGCCAAACATTGATTGGAGAGACTGACACGCCTATCCAGGTGATTTAAAGAGGCGTGCTGACTCTCAGGCTTTGCTTGGAAGCAAAGTGTTTGATGAGTCGAAAGAATACATTTGGAGTGGCCTTGTGATTTATGGACAATTCTGATTAGCCTGACAGGTTCCGGGAAGTCTGCCAAGGACTGGAAAACTGTGCTAATTAACCCTTTTGAATCCGGTTTTGTTTCTGCTTGAATAATTTGAATTCTGAAACCTTGTCTTCTCATCTATGAATATAGGTGAGGCATAACATATATATATATATATATATATATATATATATATATATATATATATATATATATATATATATATATATATATATGGATCTTTAATTGTTGGGTTTTTCTCCCACGTAAGATTCGAGAGTATCTAGGCAACGTTTCGATGAAGTCTCATTCATCATCTTCAGGCTTCTGTCTTCGGCTCTGTGCTTCTGTGCTTTCACTCTGAGAAGCACAGAGCCGAAGACAGAAGCCTGAAGATGATGAATGAGACTTCAACGAAACGTTGCCTAGATACTCGAATCTTACACGGAGAAAACCCGAACAACCAAAGATCCACATACAAATACCGCGAGAACCTCAGAAAATATATATATATATATATGTGTGTGTGTGTGTGTGTGTGTGTGTGTGTGTATACACACACACTGCTCAAAAAAATAAAGGGAACACAAAAATAAGATTCTAGATCTAAATGAATGAAATATTCTTATTAAATACTTTGTTCATTACATAGTTGAATGTGCTGACAACAAAATCACACAAAAATTATCAATGGAAATCAAATTTAGCACCCTATGGAGGCCTGGATTTGGAGTTACACTCAAAAGTAAAGTAGAAAAAAACACTACAGGCTGATCCAACTTTGATGTAATGTCCTTAAAACAAGTCAAAATGAGGCTCAGTTGTGCCTCCACGTGCCTGTATGACCTCCCTACAATGCCTGGGCATGCTCCTGATGATGTGGTGGATGGTCTCCTGAGGGATCTCCTCCCACACCTGGACTAAAGCATCCCCCAACTCCTGGACAGTCTGTGGTGCAACGTGGCGTTGGTGGATGGAGCGAGACATGATGTCCCAGATGTGCTCAAGTGGATTCAGGTCTGGGGAATAGGTGGGCCAGTCCGTAGCATCAATGCCTTCATCTTGCAGGAACTGCTGACACACTCCAGCCACATGAGGTCTAACATTGTCTTGCATTAGGAGGAACCCAGCATATGGTCTCACAAGGGGTCTGAGGATCTCATCTCGGTACCTAATGGCAGGCAGGCTACCTCTGACAAGCACATGGAGGGCTGTGTGGCCCCCTAAAGAAATGCCATCCCACACCATTACTGACCCACTGCCAAACTGGTCATGCTGGAGGATATTGCAGGCAGCAGAAGTTTTCCACGGCATCTCCAGACCCTGTCACATCTGTCAATGTGCTCAGTGTGAACCTGCTTTCATCTGTGAAGAGCACAGGGCGCTAGTGGCGAATTTGCCAATCTTGGTGTTCTCTGGCAAATGCCAAACGTCTTGCATGGTGTTGGGCTTGCATGGTGTAAGCGCAACCCCCACCTGTGGATGTCGGGCCTCATACCACCCTCATGGAGTCTGTTTCTGACCATTTGAGCAGCCACATGCACATTTGTGGCCCGCTGGAGGTCATTTTGCAGGGCTCTGGCAGTGCTCCTCCTGTCCCTCTTTGCACAAAGGCGGAGGTAGTGGTCCTGATGCTGGGTTGTTGCCCTCCTACAGCCTCCTCCACATCTCCTGATGTACTGGCCTGTCTCCTGGTAGTGCCTCCATGCTCTGGACACTATGCTGACAGAAACAGCAAACCTTGCCACAGCTCACATTGATGTGCCATCCTAGAGGAGCTGCACTACCTGAGCCACTTGTGTGGGTTGTAGACTCTGTCTCATGCCAGTACTAGAGTGAAAACACTGCCAGCATTCAAACGTGACCAAACCATCAGCCAGAAAGCATAGGAACTGAGAAGTGATCTGTGGTCACCACCTGCATAACCACTCCTTTATTGGGGATGTCTTGCTAACTGCCTATGCTTTCCACCTCTTGTCTATTCCATTTGAACAACAGCATGTGAAATTGATTGTCAATCAGTGTTGCTACCTAAGTGGACAGTTTGATTTCACAGAAGTGTGATTGACTTGGAGTTACATTGTGTTGTTTAAGTGTTTCTCTTTATTTTTTTGAGCAGTGTATACACACACACACACATACACACATATATGTATGTATGTATGTATGTATGTATGTATGTGTTATGTCTCACCTATATTCATAGATGAGAAGACAAGGTTTCAGAATTCAAAATATTCAAGCAAGCACAAAACTGGATTCAAAAAGGGTTAAATGCACTGTTTTCCAGTCCTTGGCAGACTTCCCGGAACCTGTCAGGCTAATCAGAATTGTCCATAAATCACGAGGCCCCTCCAAATGTATTCTTTCGACTCATCAAACACTTTGCTTCCAAGCAAAGCTTGAGAGTCAGCATGCCTCTTTAAGTAACCTGGATAGGCGTGTCAGTCTCTCCAATCAATGTTTGTCCTGACGCCTCCCTTCAGATTGACGTTTCCTGGTTCTCCTAGTTCTGGCGTCAATCCACGATCTGTCAGTTTCCTCGCTGGAAACTTCTGTCTCATTTTGTTGATCATTTGCTGGCATGAACGAAGTCGAATGTTCTGGGGAGGATTGTCTCTGCGACAATCTCTCATCCTCCTGGCTCACGTCTGTGTCCTCTGATAATTCAGACTCCACATTCACAGCAGGCTCCAACCTTCCATCGTCAGAGTCATCAGAGTCAAAACTCCCAGCAGGATTGATCCTTCCAGTCACAACACTATCCCTCACCGCAGGGCCCTTCCCCCGAGTCTGACGATCAGGATGTGGTTTTGAAGGAAATTGTGCATGATATATTCGAATGAGGTCTGGGGCATGTACTTTGGACACATCCTGCCAAGAACGAATCTCCGTTTCATTTTCTAATCTTCCCACAAAGTACTGGAATCATCCCTTCAGCCATCGTGAATCATAAATTCCAACCACTGTAGTATCTGTAACAGGTTCAGTGCTGGGCCTAGATGGAGAGCCTGTATCTTCTGGAGAATGAAGAGTACACGATGGGGTGTCAGGTACTAACAGGGAGTGATGAAAAACAGGGTGAATGCGCATGGAGCACGGTAGGGTGAGCCGATAAACCACAGGATTAATAACCGCCTCGATAGGGAAGGATCCAATAAAGCGATGATCCAACTTCCTAATCAGACGATCGACTCGAAGATGTTTCATTGACAACCACACCTTGTCACCCACAGCCAACAGAGGCGTCGCTCGACGCGAACGATCTGCAAAATGTTTATAATCTGCTTTCGCTCGTTCCAATTGTCTGGAAATTAACTGATGTACGGCATATAACTCCGACAAAAAGTCTCGTGCCTCTGGAAGTGGAGAATCTGCGATCAACAGGGGGAAAAACCTCGGATGATAACCCACATTGGTGTAAAAAGGCGTCATGTGGGTGGAAGTATGTTGAGAATTATTAAAGGCAAACTCTGCCAATGGAAGATAGGTCACCCAGTTGTTTTGTCATTGATTTACAAAACATCTGAGGTATTGGGCGAGGATGCCAATTACTTTTTCAGTCCCGCCATCGGTTTCCGGATGGTGCGCTGACGCTAAACATACCTGTACTCGTAGAGCGTTCATTAGTCTTTTCCAGAATTGAGCGGTGAACTGAACACCGCGATCTGAAACAACTCTGTCCGGTAAGCCATGTAACCGGAACATGTGTTGTATAAAAAGCCGGGCAGTAACATGAGCCGAGGGTAATCTTCTACACGGGATGAAATGGGTCATTTTAGTGAGCATATCAACCACCATGAGTACCATCGTATAACCCGACGATGAGGGCAAGTGTGTTAAAAAGTCCATGGAGATTGCTCCCCATGGCCTGCCTGGAGTCGGCAGTGGTTGAAGGAGTCCAGGAGGTGCACCCGATGCTGCTTTTGCTTGTTGACATTGTACACAAGAAGCAATGTAGGCAAACACATCATGTCGAACTCAAGGCCACCAAAAAGTCCAGGTGACCAAGTGCAGAGTTTTGTAAAAACCAAAATGACCAGCAGCAGGATTGTCATGACATTGCATCATGATGAGGGCACTAAGCATCCTGGTGGGTACATACAATAAACCCCAATGTGTTAACAAGTCCTCCTCCAAAGTCCATGGGGAATCAGGTCCAACTTCCCCCCTTTTCTGCTGCGTCCATGCATCTAATCGCTGCGCCTCCCATATTCGAGCCCACAAATCTACTGGATCTTGAAGCACAGCCAAGGATTCTGGTGGCAACACCGTTCGTGGAGGAAGAGGATCCTCGGGACCGAGATATTCGGGTTTCCTAGACAACGCGTCTGCTCTCCGATTCTGTCCGCTTGGAACATAAGTAACGGAAAAATTGAACCTTGCAAAAAACAACAACCACCGGATCTGGCGTTGGTTCAACTTCCTGGCAGTAGACAAATGTTCCAAGTTTCGGTGATCCATCCGAACCTCCACCTTATGCTGAGCCCCCTCTAACCTGATGTCACCAGGTCTCAAATGCAGCTTTAATAGCCAACAACTCCTTTTCCCAAATAGTATAATTACGCTCAGAAGCTGTGAGCTTCCTAGAATAGTATGTGCAAGGGAAAAGAGGTGCGCCATCCTTTGGAGCTTGCAACAATACCGCCCCGATAGCCACATTAGAGGCATCTGTGTCTCGACCACAAATGGACGATTTGGATCAGGATGCCTCAATATCGGCTCGGCCACAAACGCTTTCTTTAAAGTTTCAAAAGCCTGTTGTTGTGGAGGCCCCCACCGGAAGGGGACCTTCTAAGGAAGGAGCTGAGTGATAGGATCCATTAACTTAGCAAAACCTGGAATGAAGGTCCTATAGTAATTGGCGAACCCCAGAAGACGTTGCACGTCCTTTACTCGACGAGGGGCTTCCCAACTACACAAGGCCTCAAGTTTTTTTAGGGTCCATAGCGATGCCCTCGGGAGAGATGATATGCCCTAAAAACTCTATTGAAGACTGAAAAAAGAAACACTTCTCCAGTTTCGCATAGAGCTTATGCTCCCGAAGACGCTGAAGCACTTGATGGACCTGATGAAGGTGATGATCCCTGGACTGGGAGTAGATCAAAATGTCGTCCAGATACACCACGACAAACCTATCCAGCATATCCCAAAAAATGTCGTTCATCAAATGCTGGAATACCACGGGAGCGTTGGTCAGACCAAATGGCATGACGGTGTACTCGAAATGACCATAACGAGTGCCAAACGCCATCTTCCACTCATCCCCCTTGTGCATCCGAACCAGGTTGTAGGCCCCACGCAGATCGAGTTTAGTTAAGATAGTAGCCTCCTGCAACCGCTCCATCAATTCCGGAATGAGCGGCAAAGGATAACTATTCCTCATGTTGATGGAGTTTAACCGACGGTAATCACAGCATAAGCGAAGTTCTCCTGACTTCTTTTTAACAAAAAGAATGGGAGCTGAAAGAGGAGACTATGATGGTCGAATAAATCCTTGAGCCAAGTTTTTATCTAGAAAGTCTCGAAGTGCAACCAACTCGGGCTCCGACATGGAGTATAACCGACCCTTAGGCAATGGAGCATCCGGTATCAAGTCCACGGGACAATCATAAGCACGATGCTGTGGTAATTGATCCACCTCCTTCTCGCTGAAAACGTCGGAGAAGTCCGACAACTCCGAATGTAGAGAAACAGCAGAAGTGGCGATATCTTAACCAGCGCAGATATGTCTCAGATGGTCTACACATTGGAGACTTGGAAAAGAAATGGCGTTCTGTGACCAAGCCACCAACAGATCGTGCAAACGCAGCCAGGACATGCCGAGAACCAAAGGGAGATGAAGGTTCAAGGTGATATAAAAACTTATTGCCTCCTCATGATCCCCAATGATCATAAGCACTGGCTGGGTGGCGAAACGAATGGGCCCAGACTTGAGCTCATGCCCATCCATGGTTTCCACCTTAATGGGTGGATCCACAGCAACCAATGGGATCTCATAGTGCATAGCAAAAGCTCGGTCCATAAAGCTGGTTGTAGCCCCTGAGTCCACCAACGCAAATGCGGGAATTCCCTCCTTCTGGGACTGTAAAAAGATTTGAGCGTCCAAAAGTAAATGCCGAGGAGGGCCAGGATTTGCTTCAGCAATTTGAGGTGGGGATGTGAAATGTGCCCGACCTAGGGTTTCCTTGAGGTCAGATCTACCCTGTTTTCCCGACGAGCCAGGAGTGGTTTCAGGTATGGGTCTGCGGTCCCTCTTCGTTTGCAGGAATTAGCAAAATGTCCCGGACTCCCGCAATAAAGGCACAAGCCTTCCTGAAACCTTCTCGAATGTTCTTGCGCCGTTAAGCGAGGGCGGAGTGCTGCCAACTCCATCAGCTCCTCCGTCTTAACCATGGTTTGTGAATGAAAAAGAGAAGGTGGTTCCACAATGGGCCGTCTGCTTCCACGCTGTTGTAAACGGGCTTCAATACGTAAGTACTAGTGCATCCAGGGTTGAAGCCCGCTCTGCATGTACTAACTTATCCTTAATGGTATCAACCAAGCCTTCCTGAAATGCATCCATGTGGGCTGGTTCATTCCAGTTAGAGTCCATACAGAGTAAACAAAATTCTGCAATGTATTCCTGCAGGGAACGTTTTCCCCTGATTTATGTCCCATAACCGTCTAGCCACAGTTTGACTTTTAATTGGGTTTTCAAACATAACCCTCATTTGTTGCAGAAAACCCTGAAAATTATCCAATAAAGGGCTATCTTGAGTTAACAAGGGAGTAGCCCATTTGGCAGCCTGCCCAGACAAAAGGCTAATAATAAATCCTACCTTAGCCCTGTCATTTGGAAAGTCTTCAGGCCTCAAGGACATAAATAATTGACACTGCCCCAGAAATGCCAGAAACATGTCCATTTGTCCTGAAAATTTCTCCGGCATGAATACCGGGCTTTTCCTCAAGGGAGGGGCTGAAGGAGCAGCAGGAATTTGCAAGCTTGAAATATGATTCACCAACTGGGTTACCTGGTTTTGGAGGGTCTGGTTACTTTGTAGCAGCTGGTTTATTTGTTGCTGTTGCTGCTCCACCAAATGCTGCAGTTGAGTTGAATCCATCTTGGTTTAAAGATGGTTTGTTTGGGCTTCGAAGCAAAAATGTTATGTCTCACCTATATTCAAAATATTCAAGCAAGCACAAAACCGGATTCAAAAGGGTTAATAGCACTGTTTTCCAGTCCTTGGCAGACTTCCCGGAACCTGTCAGGCTAATCAGAATTGTCCATAAATCACAAGGCCACTCCAAATGTATTCTTTCGACTCATCAAACACTTTGCTTCCAAGCAAAGCCTGAGAATCAGCACGCCTCTTTAAATCACCTGGATAGGCGTGTCAGTCTCTCCAATCAATGTCTGGCCTGATGCCTCCCTCCAGATTGACGTTTCCTGGTTCTCCTAGTTCTGGCGTCAATCCACGATCTGTCAGTTTCCTCGCTGGAAACTTCTGTCTCATTTTGTTGATCATTTGCTGGCATGAATGAAGTCGAATGTTCTGGGGAGGATTGTCTCTGCGACAATCTCTCATCCTCTTGGCTCACATCTGTGTCCTCTGATAATTCAGACTCCACATTCACAGCAGGCTCCAACCTTCCATCTTCAGAGTCATCAGAGTCAAAACTCCCAGCAGGATCGATCCTTCCAGTCACAACATGTATGTATGTATGGTATTCAGCTTTGTTCGGGTATATACAGAAGCCTGATGATGGCAGATGTGATTCTGCCGAAACGTTGCTACAACTTTAAAAGCACAACTATAATGACGTGGGAAAATACCTGAACAAAGCTGAATACCATACATATAAATACTCACGAAAGCTTAAGAAAACACACACACACACACACATATTTGTTTTCTTAAGTTTTTGCGGGTACTTAGATGTATGGTATTCAGCTTTGTCTGCGTATTTTCCCACATCATTATAGTTGTGCTTTTAAAGTTGTAGCAACATTTCGGTGGAATCTCATCTGCCATCATCAGGCTTCTGTATTGTGTTCGTCTGTGAGTCAGACTTTTACAGTTGTTTTAGTTTTAAATTTGGGGCTAGCCTACTGCTGTGCCAGAATGGTTTTTTCTTCATCCTGATTGGTTGGGAGTCTTGGTCTGTATTTATTGGTCTTGGAGTTTGCTGTGTTCTGCTTGATTGGTGCTTCTAATATCTTCTGTCTGTTTTGTGGCTTTTTTTGTGTCTTGATTGGCTGGCAACATTGTGTTCCTGTATTGGAGGCTTTTAGTGCAGCTTGGCTCCAAGTAAATGGATGGCTATCATTTGTTAGGAAGCTAGGTTTCATCTAGGTTTCATAACATTGCTATGAATCTCTTCAGTTAATACTGATATCAAAGTTCTTGCTGCCCCAGTGTCAATTAAAAACACAACTTCCTCTTCCTTAGGTCCCACTTAATTTCATCTTCTGCCATCATATTATACACTTACCCCTCCCTTCTTTGGTTTGGGCCATTTTTCTTGAAATGTCCAAGCTGGCCAGAGCAAAAGACACCCCTTACATCCACTAAAGGTCTGTCTCTGCCCTGGAGAGCCTGAATCTCCCAACAAACGCTAACCTTTTAAAGATCCAAACTCTTCTCTATCAACCCTGAATCTCCCAGAAAACACTAGGTTTTTTTAAAGATCAAGATCTATAGACACCTTTATTTGACCTTCAATACAGCCCAAGGACTGCTAGGATCGTCTCATCCATACACCTCTCACACAAGTCTCAGATTCCCACAGCCCTACATAACCCTCTTAATTGCAGGCAATATTTAAGTTCTCTTTTCTTACCTTGGTCTGTGCACATAGTTGCCCAGTTGTTTTCAGCAATCCGATAAACCTGGTCCCCTTCCTTCTGCTTCTGTTTTCAACTGACCTCTATTTTAAACACGAATATGTGTCTTGTTCCATGCTCCTGAACAGCAGAGTTGACTGTGGACCATTGAAATCAATGGGGCATTCCTTCCTTACCCAACTCTGTCGTCCAGGGCATCAGAAGAGAACAATTGCCCACATTCTCCACCAATTGTTGGAAATGACTCCAGATAACAAGAACTTGGATCGGAGAAAACACAGAGAATTTTCTTATTTCTTACACTTACAAGTATGTCCATCACCCATAATCTGGCAGACCTTGCTCTCAAATCCTTAATCTAGTCCACAGTGATTGATATCCACTGTTAGAGGATGGATTGAGTAAGATGCGTTGAAACTCATTTTAACAATGCTCTTGCTTAGCAGCCAAAATTTTGGGTTCAATTGTAGTCGTTAGTCGAGGACTATCTCTGCCTTCCTCTGCATGGCAGCCTTGCCTAGTAAACTCCTTCCCTTTTCTAGAAATATTCCTCTCTGTTAGAGTCACCAAAATAACCCATATGACACAAGGTCTCCTGCTAGAGCAGGGAGTTGGACTAGATGACCTCCAAGGTCCCTTCTAGCCCTGGATTGCTGTGCTGTTTCAAAGCATCCTTTGAAGCTGCATCTAGTGCCAGGGTTTGTGGTCCTTCCTTCTTCTCCTTGTTCTTTCCCTCCTTCTGTCTCTCCATCCATCCATCCATATCTCATTCACTTTCCTTTCCCTCTTTCTACCTTCCCTCCCTCCCTCCCTCCCTCCCTCCCTCCCTCCTTCCTTCTTTCTTTCTTTCTTTCTTTCTTTCTTTCTTTCTTTCTTTCTTTCTTTCTTTCTTTCTTTCTTTCTTTCTTTCTTTCTCTCTCTCTCTCTCTCTCTCTCTCTCTCTCTCTCTCTCTCTCTCTCTCTCTCTTTCTTTCTTTTCTTTCTTTCTTTCTCCCTTTCTTGTAATTCGCCGGTAGCAGGTGTGGATGGCTGAGGTCTTGGAGAGTGAGAAATCAGATGACAGGTCTGCATGTGATGCAGGGATAGGGCCAGGATCATCAAGGAGTGGAATGCTGCCTTCGGAGATTATGGAGGCTGGCAGTAGTAATGAAGAGGTCCCTGAGGAGCCTGTGTCCAGTGCGTGTGTGCCTGCGCGAGGGAAAGAGCAGCTGCAGCAGCACAGATGACTCAGGAGTAAGGCTACAAGGTAATGCCCCCTCCCTTAAGAGATAAAAACTAGCTGAGAAACTGGAGTTATTTGCAAGAAGCAAAGAAGTTTTTGCACTCAAGCCTGGCGAACATTTAGAATATCTTGGTTGGTGTTTGCAGACTCTTTGTGTTTGAAATATTTCTTAGTAACTTTATCTAGTATTCTTGGCAGCCTTGCACTACCTTGGCAAGCTTATTCTTATTAGAGACAATTAGTTTGAAACAGCCTTTTAACCATGAAGGAATTGACTTTCTAAATAATTATTAAAAGATTTTGTTGTTACCTCTGTTTTGTGTTTGTTTCCTTGGAACAAGGTTTGAGTTAGAACACCCTTCCCTCCCTCTTTCTTTCTCTTTCTTTCTCCCTTCCCTCCCTCCCTCCCTCCCTCCCTCTCTCTTTCATTTTTTAAAAACTTTTTCTTGTCTCCCTTCTCTCTCTTCTCCCTTCCCTTCCTCCTTCCCACTCTCCTTCTAAGGCTATGATACCCACCCAAAGCAAAAACTCCTTTGGATGAAGCCAGCTTACTTAGCACCCCAACCCCCAATCTTCCCTTCCCGTTTGTTATCAGGAAGGCATGATCAGATACCGGGGAGTTTCCACCCCCTCTCCTTTCTTCTCCTAATAAATGCCAGACGTCATTTGGATGCAGCACCTCCCCCAAACCCCCCAGCCCTGTGATCAATGGCATAGTGGCTTCTGGCTGCCAGCATTGGCAGCTATCCAATTGGCTGGCAGTTAATTGTCCTGGGTGGCCAAAAGTCAGGGATAAACAGTGTTTTGTCCAATAGTGAGATTCAAATTTTTTTGCTACTGGTTCTGTGGTCATGGCTTGGTGGTCATGTGACTGGGTGGTCGTGGTTCTATGCCCTAATGACCTACAAAAAGAAGATATAACAAAAGGTAGTTTATTATTTTGTGCATTTAATACTTAAATAAGGATAAAAGAAATACACAAAACAATAAAAGAGGTACACAAATACTTTTATAAGAACAATAAAAGTGTTACTTGTCTTTAAGGTATTGCCAAATCGATGTGTTAATAGTGTCCTCTTCACTTGCATTTTTCTTTGCTTTTACTTGAGCATGATTGGCCGTGTGATGTGCTCTCAACCATTTTTTTACTGTAGGAATAGGGTCCCATTCTTTTAGAGGTGGGCGAATTACACTTATGGTCATTAGGTTTGTTAGGTTTGAAATGGTTAGGCGAGTTATCTTCTCTAAACATATGATGTTCATTTTTGAAAAACCTCTTTCCGCTTCTACTGAACAATTGTTCTGACAATATCTTTAGCTTTTTTAATACTGTCAGGAATTGCATATTTCTGGGAATCTTTTAAAACATTTCTACAAAATCCCTATAATCATTGATATTAATTTCATAATTGAAAATGTCACTAAATACACACAATTGTTCTTTAACTGCTGTCCATGGAACTACTACTTCTTCAATATTCCAGTAATCTGACTCCAAAAAGTTGAGAAATTGTAATTTATTCATCTCTTGAAATTGGCTACCTGTTTTTAAATGTTCGCAATCCATTAGTCTTTTCTTCAAATTTGTTATGATGCTTTCTAAAAATATTTCCCGAAGAAATCCAACAAATCAATGATTTTGTATAAATTTTATATTTTTTAAGGTTTCTGAAGTAATTAATCCATCAACTATTTTTTTGTATGGACCCTTTCCCTTTTTAAGCATTTCAAATGTTTTAATTGTTCTTATCACAAGTTTTTCAGCCTTTATGATGCATTTGAAAGAAGAGAAATTCCATTTAGAATGTTGATCATCAATGCCAAATCATTTTAAAAATATATATTTTCAAGATGGGCAGCCATACCTCAGTATTTTTTTATTTGAATGGATAAGCACGCCACCCATCTAAGGTTGACCTTAAACTACAGGCAGCCCATCTTGGTCCCAAAACTCTACCAATCTTTATGATTTCAATTTCAAGTTGTTCGGATATTTTGGTAAGTGTCATTTGGCTCTTTTTGGATTTATGAAAAATTGTGAATATCTTGTCAATAAATATTTTTAAATGATTTAGTTGCTTTATGTCCTTTATGGAGCCATCTAAAACAAGTTGGAGGCAATGGTTTAAGCAGTGCCATATTAAGATGTTTGGAAACTCTTTTGCTATTCTAGTGCTCACTCCAGATTTTCTCCCAAGCATAACGCTGGCACCATCAGAGCAAAATGCTATTAATTTTTTTTAGATAGTCCTTAGTAAACCCAACATAATTTAACTTCCCATAATGGAAGGACATATTGTTTCTGCATCTTGTTTTTCCAATTCAACAAGCTCAACAAAAATTGTTGGTGAACTGAATCCTCAACTTTTAAGAAAAGTATCACAACTGGTTTGCATGATGGCATGGAGGCTTCGTCAATAATCAAACGTTTTCAGATTCTTTTCAATAATTTTAGTAAACATTTTGGTTTTTAATTTCTTTTGCAATGAAATCAAATATTTTCACTGCAGTTGACCATGAATGCAATCCTATTCCCATATCTAGTCCATTTTCAATTTGCAGTTCTATCACATTTTCTATGTCTGAAAATGGTTTACATCCTTTTGTCAGGCTGTAAATTGTTTTGAATATTCTACAAGTGATACCTAAATATTTTTCAGACATCTTATCTATTCTTTTTGTTATAGCATCTTCTCCCCTTGTTTTAAGTTCTCTATGCAAATGATGTGAGCTTTTGATGAAAAATGTTCTTTCATATTTTTTTCTTAGAGACACTTATTGTATTTATTTTTACCTGCTACCTCAATCTTGAAATGTTTCCATTCTTTGAACACATGAACATCTTTCTTTTTTGCGAAGTCATGTTTTGTACAGTACTTCTAATCCCTCATATTTCTCTTGAAAGTTGCTATACTTTTGCAATGTCCAGCAGTCAGGAAGATTACTTTCAATTGATTGTGGTGTTTGTGGTGGTTTTGGATCCAATTCTTTTGTATCTGGTTCCACTTCCAACCTTTGTCTCTTCAGAACAAAAAAGAGGTCAAACTCTGTTACCTTTTCATCCTGTTAAAGGCTTTGTACTTGATTGTGTGGTTGAGGGCTACAGGTAATGGAAGGGAACTCTGCTTTCACCTAACAATGCAGTCTTTTCATCCAAGAAGCAGAGATCAGTAATATTTAGTCATTCCTAGTGACTGACACTATAGTAACAGATGTTACTCAGTTTCAGCAGTCTGATACTGACCTGAAAGTGAATGTAAGAATAACAGCCTGTATGAATGACATGCAAAAGAAAATGGCTGATATTTTCATAATTACAATTAATTAATAACTGAAAAATAAACACTTAAATGGAATGACAATTACCAAACCAAGGGAGTTTGTTATTTTGTGCCAGTATTGCCACAAAAATATTTCCTAGCTAATACTACATGTCTACCTTACATTAGCCTAGGTCTTACCTGGACCAACAGTCCCTAATGGAATACTCTCTCCATAGCAGAGAAAGAGAAGCCAGGGGAAGCAATGTTTAGTCACCTAAGCTTTTTAGACTTTCATCTTAAAAATGTACTGAAGCTTTTTTCAGCATTCCAGTCAGGCCTCACTGTTCTGTGGCAGAAATCTCACAGCACCAGAAACCTCAGAAAACAGTGCCAAGAATCTCAAGCCGGCCCTTCCCCCTTTAGGAAAAGCAAGAATCACCAGCTGAAGAGAAAACTCAGAGCAGCCCTGAGAGCTGACAACAGAAACAGTTAAGCAGGGCCATTAAGATAAGGAGAATCAGGCTCAAAATAACTCACCTTAATTACCTCGCATTAATTAACCCATTAAGGCAGGAAGACAAGATCCAGGGCAATCACTTTAACTAGAGGCACACAAATAAACCCATCAAGCTGCAGGAGCTTCAAAGGGGAATTAACTAAGCCTAAAAGGCTCAGATTCACACTTCCAATCTGCTTGCAACCCAGAAATTTGAGCTGTGAACAGGTTTTTGCTTTCCTTCATTAAAGAATCCTATCAGTGTGGTAAATTTTTAAGAGAGCAGGGATTCGGGTCCAACAAAGTCCAAACAAAAAAATATAGTACAAAATCATTTATGAAGTTAGATCAAGAAGAATGAATTTCATAGGTACATTAACAGAGCAATATTAAATTCTTTTTCTGAAATTTATTCCTTAGTTCAAAAAACAGGATTATACGAATTAGGCTCAGTATTGGGCTCAGCTTGTACTCGTCAAGTGGCTATTCCAGAATTAGTGGTGTCATGGTTAGAAACAATGGTAAAGCAACATAGATTTAAAACCAGAAATATTTTGTTAGGTATTTTAAAGGGAATACAATACATATTTAATTTTACACATGTTCACAGCTGCTAGAATTGCGTTTGCACAACAGTGGAAAAACAAAGAGATCCTTATAGATGAAAATGTAATTAAAATATTAGAATGTGCAGAAATGAATAGATTAACAAATTAAGGAGAACTTCCCTCTTCCTCCTCTCAGACAAGATTATCCCACAGGACAGGAAAGGCAAAGCTTTCAGGAATAAAAACCATCAAAGGCAGGCATAAAAAAACACATAAATTCTCACAGCCACAAATTCCAAAATATAAAAGCAATATAAAATTTGCTTGCAAGTACCAGAAGATTTACCTAGGTAAACCCCTCACCAAGACTGAAACCTCCACACCATAAAGATATATATATTGCCACATATTTTTCTTGACCCCTATAACATCGGAAAAGACAGGCAGCCACAGCAGAATAAACAGACACCTTTTTGCAGTTTTTTCTTTCCCTCTCACTTCTCTTAAGGCAGAAAGAGGGAAAAAACATTAACAAGCTTAAACTGAATTCCTGGGCAATCAGCCAAGGGCACTTCACACCAAATACAATGTTTCAATGTTTCAATGTTGTTGAAACAAACCGCTCACTCAGCGCTTACCAAAAGAAAACCATTACCAAATAACACAGCTGATAGGGATTCCCTGCCCTCCAAGGGAAGTAATCCCAAATAATAGGAATCATGTAGCCCACCAGAAATTTCTCTGGACTGCTCCGATGGGATTATCTCCCAAAATCCCCACTCTGGACCCCGTTACCTTGCAAGGCAGGAATGCGGAATGTCACTCTTGCTGTCACTATATTGCCTTCCTGTAATAAAACCTGCTTTTTGGTAGCTTGCTGCTTTCTACTCTGTTATTGTCAGCTTCTCACAGCTGGAACGGACTGGGATTTCACTTCCAACAATTGTCAACCATGGCAGGGCTCCCAGTTAACCTAGCCAATGGACAGGGTCCGGAGATTACCAACCCAGCTGGCACATACCCCTTTCATCTGAGGGAAGGGATCCATGGATTCTGCCTGGGAAGCTCGGAGTAGTAAAGGGAGTTTTGAGTCTTCAGCTCAACAGCTACCAGAAAGTAGGTAAGTACTGCAACTTATTGGGGCTTGAGTGGGGGAGCACTTCTGTTTAAAGAGGAGAAAGCTGAGCGGGTCGTGATTTGAAGGGTGAGAAGGAAATTCTGTCATTGTCTTAAATTTTCTTGTGGAAAGGGAAATCCAAAAGCAAAGTCTGATCCTGGAAGCACTGGGGGGGTGGTGGTGGCAGAAGGAGGTGCCAGTACTACTGAGAAAGATGTACGTCCTCCCGGATCAGAAAGGGATCTGAAAACTGTGGCAGCTGAAGATCCCAAGGGAAGGAGTGCCCATACTCCATAAGGGAACAGGAATCCCTCAGACACTTTTTTTATCTGAAAACCGTCGGTGGCTGAAATTTTTTTTGTCGAACCTGACTGACCAAAGTGAACCTCACATCTGAGAGGGAACATGGGAGGCAACAGTTTGAAGGAGACAGGCAGAACCCCATTAGGAGAATTGCTCAGAGTATGGGACAAACGGCAGATGCCAGTCCTGACTGGCATGAATTGGAAAAAGGCAAAAAAGTTATGTAGGAAATGGGCTTTGCTGAGGGACAATACAGGAAAACAGATTTGGCCAGAATGCTAAATGGGCTTTGCTGAGGGACAATACAGGAAAACAGATTTGGCCAGAATGTGATACTTTTGATTGCAATACTCTAAATGCATTCAGATCTAGAATTAATCCCAGCCATATTCCTTACTGGTACTGCTGGGCAGAATTAGCCAGGTCTAAAGACCTCATTAGGGAAAAGGAGCACGCTAAGATAGAGGATCCACCTACAGAAACTCAACCTAGGGTGAGAATCATGGCCCCCCTGTTAAGTAAACCAGTCCCAGGAAGACAAATTGGTGAGTTAGACTATATCCTATCACACACACCATTTTCCGCTTCTGACTTTGTAATCTGGAAGCAAGACACCCCATCATTTAGGTCTGACCCCCCAAATGGTGATCAGTACCATCAAATCCATAGTGGACAGCCACAACCCATTCTGGGGAGACATGACCCAACATTAAAAATTAAAAGGTTGAGCCCTCCTCGCTGATGGACCGTAGATCGCAACTGTCCATGGCTATAGTCCATGCTCTTTCGTTGGAGAGCCCCGATCATTGCAATTAGGGGCTGAAGCTGCCTTGGAGGGGTGGTGGAGTAAGGGGAAGCCACAAGCCAGGTTGAGGGGAGCCGCATCTCCCCTCCTGGGCTTGGTCTTTTTCCCCCCAAAGACGACTGAAGCGGTGGTCCAAAATGGCCACCCCGAAGGGGAGGACTCAGCTGGACTAAGATTTGTGCAGGAGTGAAGAAAGAGGTGGATAACATCTGAACCGGGACAATTGGGCAAAACAACTAAATAAAAGTACCCCGGGATTTAAGGTAACATCGAACTTTTAAGAAAAGACAAGTGCGCAGCAGAAATACAAAGGGACAGGAAAAAAATAAGAAAGTAATTTTGACAGCTAAGCGGGGCTTTGAACCGGGAAAGGAAGAAGCCAAAACTAAAGACTTAATTAAATTGGACTAAAATATTTTGGCAATAAAAAGGCATAAAATAAAGCTGGATTTAAGAAAATAATAATAAAATTTACAAATTGGAGACTGGATTGTGCTGGAATATTGAGGTTCGAAAAACCCTAAATAATAAAATAGGGGAAAAAGGTGAGAACTTTGTATAACGGAGAGTAGCATCTTTTGACAAATAACTTAAACTCAAATAAAAGGGAAATCATCCTGTTTCTGTATGAACATGTTGTTATAATGTTAAAGAAATATTGAAACAAAGTAAGAATTTTTAGAAAGTGAAATCAGAACCAGAATAAAGAAAGAAGCAAGGAAAGACTGCCTGTGGGATTGATTGATGTTTTTGGTATAGACCCTGGGTTGACACAATTGAGAACTTTAGAAAACTTGAAGAAGAAAGAAGGAAAGTAAAAGTGTTTTTTGTGGACTTCAACAATTACAAAATATAAGAGTGTGTAATGATGATATCTCTTTGGGAATTAAGAATGGAACTTAAAAATATGAGAGAATTACTACAGGAAAGAGGCGAATGACTTTGCTCTGTGTTAGAAGAAATGGAAAGGGCGATTGAAGAACAAGAAGAAAGAACTTCAGAGGAGGAGGAGTTGACTCAAGGAGAAGCCATTTTAAATAGACAACACAAAGACGAGGGGAAAGAAGGAAGGCTAAAAAGTTGTGATTTAAGAAGATAATTAAAAAGGGGAATATCTGTGAAATCAGGAGAGGTAGAAAGGTACAGCAGAAAAGGGGAAAGGAAGATATCAAGAAAGAGAGGGATATAAACTGGAATGAGAAAAAATATGGGAAAAAGAGGGGGAGGAGAGGCAGTAAGAAATAGGTGCAGGAAATAAAGAAACACGGAAATAGTAAAATGATGAAAAAAATTGTTTTTTCAGAGATAATGGTTGATGAATTAAAAGGGGGATTCTGCAGGGTGACAAGGGGTAACAAGAATATATTTTCAATTTAAAAATATTTAGAAAATAGGGTAATATAGATTACTAATGGAGGGATAGATACTGATAACTCTTATTAGATGAATTTACATTTTTATTTTTAGCTTTAAAAGAAAAGTTAAGGTCTATTGAAGAAATTGTAATAATTGAAATGAATGTGAAGATGTTTAAAAATGAGGTCAATATCAGTGACCAGGAATTAAATAGTCAATCTTTCCCTTTTATTTTTTTGAAATTAGAAATAAAATTAAGGGGGAAAATATATTGCAGAATCCAAATGAAAAGATATAATAATAATTATTATTTTTTTTGAAAACAATTTTATTGATTTTTTAAAAACAAACAAAACAAACAAAACATAAAAACATCAGCTCTCTTCCATACATATATACAAACAGTGTGTCGGTTGGTTCATCAGTTTTGTGCATTCATTTCGTAGTCTCAATTACAGTTACATTATATAATAACTCGTATTATCAATCCAAACTTATATATCCTAGTATCGCTATTAGAAAAACATTTGACTATAATTTTATTCATTCATACTTTATGAGATAACTATAATTTAGGTAGTTTATTCTATAACAAATCATATAATCATACCAAATCTATCCTAAAAACACTTTATAGATATGATGTCAAATAACAAAAGAAAAAGAAAAAGCAAAGATATTCCTTGTTATCTAACATTCTAAATATTCTATTATTATATTTTATCATCCAACCATTGATAGAAAAGGTCCCAAATTTTATAGAATTGTTTATCCTCTTGCTCTCTAATTTCAAATGTCAATCTACCCCTCTCAGCACATTCCAATATTTTCTTAATAATTTCTTCCTGCAATGGTATTTTCTCATTTTTCAAATTTTTAGCAAATACAATCCTAGCCGCTGTTAATAGATTTACAATCAGATATTTCAAGTCTTTACTGTATGTATCTGGTAAGATTCCCAATTAAAAAAACTCCAGTTTCAAATCTATGTGTTTCTTTGTCATTTTTTCCAACCACATGCGGATTTTAGTCCAATATTTTCTAGCATCCTCACAAGTCCACCACATATGGTAATATGAGCCAGGTATCTGATGACATTTCCAGCATTTTTCAGATTTATTCTTGAACATTCTTGCTATCCTTGTTGGGGGAAAGTGCCACCTGTAAAACATACAGATTTTCTTTATAAGCTGCTGACATTGTCATTTTATAATTTTGCAACCATAGTTTTTGCCATTTCTCTAAATCAATCCCATATCCAAAATTCTTCCCCGAAGCAATCATAGTTTCTTTAACTTGTTCTTCCTCTAGCTTAATTCCCAGTAAATAACCATATAATTTTTTAATCACCTTTTCATCAGTACCTGTCAAAATCTTATCTAGATCAGTCTATCATAAAATCCCTGTTTTAGAATCTTCATCATATCTTGAGTGTATTTGTGCATATGAAAACCAATTCATCTTTATACCTTGTTCCTCTAGATTTTGTATCAAGTTAAGTTCACCCTTTTCATCCAATAGTTCCCCATATCTAATTGTTTGTTCCTTCTTATAAATTATAGGATAGGAAAATACTTCAATAGTCGATAACCAAACTGGAATTTTCAAATAACATTGTCTTTTTATCTCCTCCCAGTTTAACCACAAAGACTCCCATATATAATGTCTTCTAAAGTAACCCTGTGTTTTAGTTCCCTTATACCATAAAAAAACGTGCCAACCCAACAGCAAATCATGACCTTCTAGTGTCAACAATCTAGTCTTTCTTAATGTTATCCATTCCTTGACCCACATCAAATTTGCAGCTTGGTAGTACAAGTCCCATTAGGCAGGCCAAAACCTCCTCTAATTCTAGCATCTTGCAAAAGCTTTAGCTTTATTCTCGCTTTCTTACCTTGCCATATATACTTCAGCACAATTTTATTTAAGTCTTCAAAATAGTCTTTTCCGAGCCTAATTGGTATTGTTTGAAACAAATATAAGATTCTGGGTAAAATATTCATCTTGATTGTTGAAATTCTCCCTATTAATGACAATTGTAAGTTTTCCCATTTCTTCAAATCTAAGGCTATCTGTTGTTTAAGTTTAATATAATTATTCTCTTTTAATGTACTACATCTTGATGTCAAGTATATCCCCAAATACTTGACCTTGTTCGTGACTTGGATTTTCAACAGGTCTGCCAGTTCTTCTCTTTGTCTTAGTAGCATGTTCTTTGTCAAGATCTTTGTTTTATCTTTATTTATTTTCAGACCAGCCATCTCGCCATATGTCTCTATCTTTTCCAATAGCTTTGGAGCTGTTTCTAAAGGGTCTTCCAAAATAAAGTCTAAGTCATCCGCAAAGGCTTGCAATTTGAATTCTTCCTTTTTAATTTTCATTCCTTTTATGCTTTTATCATCGTTAATATTTCTATTCAACACTTCCAAGGTCAATACAAATAGCAAAGGAGATAGGAGACATCCTTGTCTTGTTTCTTTTCTTATATTAATAAAGTCTGTAAGTTCTCCCTCCATCATTACCTGTTGTGGCTCTGGGCTTGGATTCAGCTCCTGTGATTGATATGAGTTCAAGTGAAGAGGTTATCGCAGACAAATATGAGCCGGCCTGGCTTACTGATTGGACTGATAACCAGGATGAGGAGATGGACATGACAAAGGACGACAGACCTGATGTATTAGAATTGTCAGGACCTTTGACCTCCTCTGGTTCCTTATCTGATCAACAGCCAGGAATGGCTGACAGGGAAGTTTTGAGAGAGTCTTCTAGTGGAGATGAGAACTTGAAAAATTTGTGGTTAAATGTAAAAAATAGAAGACGGTTGAAAAGGCAAAATCAGCTGGAGCGAATGAGAAGAGCAAGTCAGTAAATTAGCACGTTGCCTCAATGAGTATAAAAGGACACAGCTGGGCTGGTACATTTTGCCAGGAACAAAATAACTATTTGAGTGAAGACATTACAGCAAGAAGCTCTGAGGCTGGAGATTTATTGCCAGGACTGGTTTGCCGGACAGAGTAAAGATTTATGCTGTGGTTTCTGCCAGCCGTTATCTTGTAAGACTTCTTTCCGTTTGATTTAATTGTGAAACGGCTGCTTTCTGTTTTGTTCGTTTGAATTTCGAAGGGGAGTCATAACATTATTGTTCCTGGCCTAAACAAACCATCTTTAAAGCAAGATGGATTCAAATCAACTGCAGCGTTTGGTAGAGCAGCAACAACAACAAATTAATCAGCTACTGCAAAGCAATGTGACGCTTCAGAATCAGGTAACACAATTGCTGAATTATGTTTCCAGCTTATCAAGCCCCTGCTGCTGTTCCCCCTGCCCCTCCTGTGAGGAAAAGCCCAGTATCCATGCCGGAGAAATTTTCTGGGAAAATGGACAGGTTCCAGCATTTATGGGTCAATGCCAATTGTTTATCTCTCTGAGGCCTGAAGACTTCCCAACCGACCGGTCTAAAGTAGGATTTATGATCAGTTTATTAACCGGGCAGGCTGCTAATTGGGCTACTCCCTTGTTAGTTCAAGATAGCCCGTTGTTGAACAATTTCAGGGTTTTCTCCAACAAATGAGAGTGATGTTTGAGAACCCAATTAAGATACAAACTGTGGACAGGCAGTTACGGGACATTAATCAGGGAAACATTCCCTGCAGGAATACGTTGCAGAATTTCGTTTGCTGTGTATGGACTCTAACTGGAGCAACCGGCTCATATGGCTGCATTCCAGGAAGGCTTGTCTGATGCCATCAAAGATGAGCTGGTCCATGCAGAGTGGGCTTTAACTTTGGATGCATTGATAGTTCAGTGCTTATGAATTGAAGCTCGTTTACAGCAACATGGACGAAACGGCTCGTTATGGAACCATCTTTGTTTTCTCGTGCACAACCCACGCCACCGAGTTTTCCAACCCATGGTTAATGCTGAGGAGCCAATGGAGTTAGGCGCACTCTGCCCTCGCTTAACGGTGCGAGAATGTTGAGAAGGTTCCAGGAAGGCTTGTGCCTTTATTGCGGGGGTCCGGGACATTTTGCAAATTCCTGCACTCAGAGAGAGGACTCGTAGACCTGTGTCTGAAACCACTCCTGGCCCGTCGGAAATGGGGTAGAGCCCGACCTCAGGAAACCCTAGGTCGGGCACATCCTCCACCCCATCCCAAATTACCCGAAGTAAATCCTGGTCCTCCTCGGCATTTACTTTTGGACACTTGTATCTTCTTACAGTCCCAGAAGGAAGGAATTCCTGCCATTGTGCTGGTGGATTCAGGGGCTACAACCAGCTTTATGGACTGTGCTTTTTGTTAAACATTTTGGAATTCCTTTGATTCCTGTGAATCCACCCATTAAGGTGGAAACCGTAGATGGGCATGAACTCAAGTCGGGACCCATTCGCTGTGCTACTCAGCCAGTGCGTATGCGTATTGGGGATCATGAGGAGGCGATAAGTTTTTATGTCACCTCCAACCTCCATCACCCTTTGGTGCTCGGAATGTCCTGGTTGCGTTTGCACGATCCGTTGGTGGCTTGGTGCAGGCACGCTATTTCTTTTCCAAGCCTACAATGTGTGGACCACCTGAGGCATGTTTGCGCTGGCCAAGATATCGCCGCTCCTGCTGTCTCAATTCCTTCGAGCTGTCGGACTTCTCCGATGTTTTCAGCGAACAGGAGGCAGACTGATTACCCCACATCGTGCTTATGATTGTCCCGTGGACCTGATACCGGACGCTCCATTGCCAAAGGGAGATTATACTCCATGTCGGAGCCCGAGTTGGTTGCACTCCGAGAGTTTTGGATAAAAACTTAGCTCGGGTTTATTAGACCCTCATCGTCCCTCTTTTGGCTCCCGTTCTTTTTGTTAAGAAGAAGCCAGGAGAACTGCGTCTCTGTTGTGATTATAGAGGACTAAACTCTATCACCGTGAGGAATAGCTATCCCTTACCGCTCATTCGGAATTGATGGAGCGGTTGCGGGAGGCTACTATCTTCACTAAACTTCGATCTGCGTGGGGCTTACAACCTGGTTCGGATGCGCAAGAGGATGAGTGGAAGATGGCGTTTGGCACTCGTTATGGTCATTTCGAGTACACCGTCATGACATTTGGTCTAACCAATGCTCCCGCTGTATTCCAGCATTTGATGAGCGACATTTTTCGGGACATGCTGGATCGGTTTGTCGTGGTGTATCTGGACGACATTTTGATCTACTCCCAGTCCAGGGATCATCACCTTCATCAGGTCCATCAAGTGCTTCAGCGTCTTGGGAGCATAAGCTCTATGCGAAACTGGAGAAGTGTTTCTTTTTCAGTCGTCGATAGAGTTTTAGGGCACATCATTTCTCCGAGGGCATTGCTATGGACCCTAAAAAGGTTGAGGCATTGTGTAGTTGGGAAGCCCTCGTCAGTCAAGGGCGTCCAACGTCTTTTGGGATTCGCCAACTACTATCGGACTTTTATCCGGACTTTGCTAAAGTAATGGACCCCATAACTCAGCTCCTCCGTAAGAAGGTCCCGTTTGTGTGGGGGCCCCGCAACAACAGGCTTTTGACATTTTAAAGAAAGCGTTTGTAGCCGAGCTGATATTGAGGCATCCTGATCCGAATCGTCCATTTGTGGTGAGACTGATGCCTCTAATGTCGCTATCGGAGCGGTACTGTTACAAGCTTCAAAGGATGGCACGCCTCTTTTCCCATGCGCATACTATTCTAGGAAGCTCACAGCTTCAGAGCGCAACTTCACCATCTGGGAAAAGGAGTTGTTGGCCATTAAGGCTGCTTTTGAGACCTGGAGTCATCATTTAGAGGGCTCGGCACAAGGTAGAGGTTTGGACAGATCACGAAACTTGGAACATTTGACCACAGCTAAGAAATTGAACCAACGCCAGATTCGGTGGTCATTGTTTTTGCCAGGTTCAATTTCTCCGTTACTTATGTTCGGCGGACAGAATCGGAGGGCAGACAGCGTTGTCTCGGAAGCCCAGTATATCGGGCCCGAGGATCCTCTTCCTCTACGAGCGGTGTTACCACCAGAATCCTTGGCCATACTGCAAGATCCAGTAGACTTGCGGGCTCGCATGCGAGAGGCGCGCGATTGGATGCGTGGACGCAGCAGAGGCGGGGGATGTCGGACCTGATTCCCCATGGTCCATTGAAGAGGACTTGCTCCGACATCGGGTTTATTATCACGTACCTACCAGGTCGTTGAGAGCTCTCATCATGACACAATGTCATGATAACCCGCTGCTGGCCATTTTGGATTTTATAAAACCTTGCATTTGGTCACCCGGACTTTTTGGTGGCCTTGGGTTAAATCACGATGTGTTCTCTTACGTCGCTTCTTGCGTCCCAGTGTAGGCAGCGAAAGCAGTGTCGGGTGCGCCCCTGGACTCCTCCAACCATTGCCGACTCCGGGCAGACCATGAGGAGCGATCTCCATGGACTTTCTCACGCATTTACCATCCTCGTCGGGCTTCACGGCGGTGCTTGTGGTAGTTGATATGCTGACTAAAATGGCTCATTTCATTCCCTGTCGGAGATTACCTTCATCCCGCACTCTGACTCAGCTATTTTTACAGCATATCTTTCATCTGCATGGACTGCCAGATAGAGTGGTTTCTGATCGTGGGGTTCAGTTTACTGCGCAGTTTTGGAAACAGTTAATGGCAGCGCTACAAGTTCAGGTGTGCTTAAGCGTCAGCGCACCATCCGAAACTGATGGCGGGACTGAGAAGGTGATTGGCATTCTTACCCAATATTTGAGGTGTTTTGTTAATCAGCGACAAAGCGATTGGGCGAAATACCTCCCATTGGCAGAATTTGCTTTTAATAACTCGCAGCACACCTCCACTCGGTAACGCCATTTTTCACGAATGTAGGTTATCATCCGCGCTTCTTCCCATTAACTTGGATGGATTCACGGTTCCTGAGACACAAGATTTTCTGGAGAAACTACAAGTGGTCCACCGTTTAGTAAGGCAACAACTTGAACGAGCGAAAGAGGACTATAAACGGTTTGCGGACCGGTCACGTCGAGCACCGCCTCCATTAGCTGTGGGTGACAAGTTGTGGTTGTCCATGAAACACCTTCGGATCGATCGCCCAATTAGAAAATTGGACGATCGTTTCATCAGTCCATTCCCGATTGAGGCGGTTATCAACCCTGTGGCATACCGGCTCACCTTACAGCAGCTCCATGCGTATTCACCCTGTATTCCATCGCTCTCTTTTGGTTCCTGACTCCCGGACTGTCCTCTGCGTGCTCCAGCTGGTACGACTTCCCCATCAATGCCCCGTGAGGAGGTGGAGGTTGATGACACGGTGGTCAGCGTTACTGATTCGCGTTGGCTCAAGGGTCGTTTCCAGTATTTAGTCGGGAGGAGAGTGGATGACTCGGAAATTTGCTCATGGACGGATGAGTTCATGCTTCAGACATCATTCAGAACTTTCATGAATGTTTCCCTTCGAACCCGCATCTGGATCGTCAGACCCAGGGGAAGGGCCCTGCGGTGAGGGATAGTGTTGTGGCTCCGGGCTTGGATTCAGCTCCTGTGATTGATATGAGTTCAAGTGAAGAGGTCATCACAGACAAATATGAGCCGGCCTGGCTTACTGATTGGACGGATAACCAGGATGAGGAGATGGACGTGACAAAGGACGACAGACCTGATGTATTAGAATTGTCAGGACCTTTGACCTCCTCTGGTTCCTTATCTGATCAACAGCTGGGAATGGCTGACAGGGAAGTTTTGAGAGAGTCTTCTAGTGGAGATGAGAACTTGGAAAATTTGTGGTTAAATGTAAAAAATAGAAGACGGTTGAAAAGGCAAAATCAGCTGGAGCGAATGAGAAGAGCAAGTCAGTAAATTAGCACGTTGCCTCAATGAGTATAAAAGGACACAGCTGGGCTGGTACATTTTGCCAGGAACAAAATAACTATTTGAGTGAAGACGTTACAGCAAGAAGCTCTGAGGCTGGAGATTTATTGCCAGGACTGGTTTGCCGGACAGAGTAAAGTTTTATGCTGTGGTTTCTGCCAGCTGTTATCTTGTAAGACTTCTTTCCGTTTGATTTAATTGTGAAACGGCTGCTTTCTGTTTTGTTCGTTTGAATTTCGAAGGGGAGTCATAACAATTACCTTTGCCGTTTGCTTATGATATATGGCTTCTATTGCCTGAATAAATTTTCTGGCAAAACCCATCTGTTCCAGTAGTAGTAACATAAATCTCCAGTTCACATTATCAAATGCCTTTTGAGCATCTAGGAATATCAAAGCCATTTGCTTTTCAGGATTTGTCTCATAGTATTCCAAAGTATCCAGGATTACTCTCATATTATCTCTAATTTGTCTCTTTGGCGGAAATCCATTTTGGTCTGGATGAATGAAATTATTTAGATATTTTTTAAGTCTTTCTGCTAAAATTGAAGCAAAGATTTTATAGTCTGCATTTAATAAAGAAATAGGTCTATAGTTCTTAATTTGCAGTGGATCAGCTTCTTCTTTTGGAATAAGTGTAATATAAGCCTCTGACCATGTTTTAGGTATCATCTTCTTTGACATAGCTTCATTCATGTCTTCTAACAATGGAATGCTCAATGATTCTTGTAGTGTTTTATAGAATTCTGCCGGAAGCCCATCTAGACCTGGTGCTTTCCCATTATTTGTTTCTTAAGTGCTTCAGTTAATTCCATCATTGTTATATTGCTTTCTAGCATTTCTTCAGTCTCTTTAGATATCTTAGGTAGATTAGCATTCTGTAAATACTGTTTGATTTTTTCCTCATCAATATTCTCTTGCTTATATAGTTGCCCATAGAAGTCTCGAATAATTTCCTTATTCTCCTTATTACCATGACAAACTTGGCTTTGGTCATCTATTAACTGCGATATTTTCCTTGATTCTTTCTCCTTTCTCAATTTATATGCTAGCCATCTACCTGGTTTATTTGCATCTTCAAAATAATTCTGTTTAGCATTTCTAATTTTCTGTGCCAGTTCTTCTTTCTCTATTAAACCCATTTTATGTTTAGTTATGTCCAATTTCAATTTAATATCTTTTTTTCTGTGGCATTTGCTGTAATTCTTTTTCAAGTCCTTTATACTCATCTTCCAAGGCTTTAGTGGCTTGCCTTTTCCTGATATTCTTTTTTCTTATGTAATCTATTATCAAACCTCTGGCATATGCCTTCATTGTATCCCAAACATTCTGCATTGAAGTATCTTCTTTTTTATTTTCTCTAAAGAAAAAAGGCAGTTCTTTCTCAATCCATTGTATAAAAACTTTTTCCTTTAAGATAGTATTATTTAGCGTCAATCTCAATCTTTTTTTTTGTCCCTTCCATTTAATTGTCATTGGGTTATGGTCTGCTCAAGTACTTGTTTCAATATTTGTTTCTTGAATCTTAGATATTAATTCTGTTGAGATCCAAATCATATCTAATCTGGACCATGATAAATGTCTATTTGAACAGAAAGTGTATTGTTTAGTTTTAGCATTTCTTTCTCTCCATATATCTTTTAAGGTTAATTCGTCTGTCATTTTAAAAAAGGATTTAGGGAGAATCTATCTATTTTGCTTTGCTGTTGTTGCTATATAGTCCAGTTTATTGTCCACAATTCCATTAAAGTCTCCCATCATAATTATATTGGCATAGTCCAATCCAGTTATTTTCATGTGTAGTTTTTTATAGAATTCTTCTTGTTTATCATTCGGAGCATAAATTGCAATGAAGAGTATTTTTATATTGTTGTCCATTATTTCCACCATTAATACCCTTCCATCTTCATCAGTATAAATCAATTTTGCTGGGGTAGCCTCTTTAATGTATAAAATCACTCCTCTTTTCTTACATTGAGTCAAAGAAGTAAATATTTTCCCTAGTTTTGGCTGTACTAACAATTGTTCATGTTGTTTTTTAATATGTACTTCTTGTAAACAAATTATGTCAAACTTTAATTTTCCTAATTTATGAAAAATTTTCTTTCTTTTCACAGCTGAATTAAGTCCATTTATATTCATTGTAATCAGTTTTTTTTTCTGTTCCATGATTATATTTTGTAGTTAGGTTTGACAGCTCTCATGTTGTGCTTTGATATCCACCTGTTCACCTACTGCACCTTCTTCTTTTTCAGTCCCCATTTGTTCCTCTTGGAATTCAATTAATGAGACCTCTTTCTCTGCATCTTCCTCTCTCCTTCCGAAAAATTCTGCGTAGAAAAGTTCTGCTTTCTCAATTGAATCAATTCTATGTCTCTGTTCTTGCCACGTAAACATTAGTCCTTCTGGAATCAGCCATCTATAATTCACCTCCTTTTTCAATAGCATTTTGGTCAAGAATCGATATTCTCTTCTCATCTCTCTCACTCTTCTGGGTATTTGTTTTAAAACCACGATCTCTTTGCCTTTGTATTTCAACGTCTTCTCTCTTACTGCTTGTAATATTTGTGTTTTGATGGATTTTTTGGTAAATCTGATGTGGACTTCTCTTGGTAAGTTATTTCTCATCGCATATCTTGTGAAAACTCGGTATACCTCGTCTACTCCATCCATCATCTTTTTCTCTGTTATTTCCAAAGCATCAGCCAAAATTTCTATCATTATCGCAGCCAAATTTTGTCCTTTTTCTTCCTCTATATTTTGAAATCTGAGATAGAATTCTGACCTCTCCATCTCCCACTTCAGCATCCCACTTTTATCTTGTTCAACCACTGTTAATCTGCTGTCAATATTTCCAATCTTCTCCTCTCTTTGTTTACCTTCTTCTTCAATTTTTTGGAATCTCTCATCATACTTCGCCATCATTTGTTGAATATTTTCCACTTTTTCATCGGTCTTCTCTATTCTTTGTTCAATAGTATCTGATTTTATCTTGAGATCTTGGATTCCTTGCATAATCATCTGTAAGGTCACTTTTTCTTGTTCTTTATCTTGCTTTAACATTGTCTGAATTAAACGTTGTCCTCCAGATGGTGGCGAGGCAGAAGTAGAGATAGAGACGCCAGAAGGTATGAGTTTCCTGCTCATTTTAAACAATTCAAGACCTTCAAATTCTTTTAAAACTTTAATCCAGCTGATAAGGTAGCCAACTATAATCCAAAAGGGAAAAGCCCAATAGTAAAAAGCCCAATGGTAAAAAGGAAAAAGAGAAAAAGAAAATTCTTCAGGTTCTTCTGGACCCTAATCCAATTATGAAATAATCCACAATAAAGAATAAAAATAAAAAGAAGGAAAAAGCCCAATGATAATTAAAAAAGAACAAAAGAAAAGAAGAGTTTCTTCAGGTTCTTCACACCTTAATCCAGTTAAAAAATCTCAATAGTAATAAAAAAACCAAAATAGTCCAAGAACATGGATGGAAAAAACAAAGATCCCAGTGGAAAAAGGGGGAAAAAAGAAAAGGAGAAAAATTCTGAGGCTTTCCCTTTAAAATAAAAAGCAAAAATAAAGATATTACTAAAATTAAAAGTTACAGAAAAGCTGGTAATGAGGGGTAACACAACTGAAAGAAGATAAGAAAACACACTACACTTTGTTTAATTGTCCAAGGCTCTTATTATGACTCTCTTCTCCACAAGCTTTAAAGCCAAGCCTCAAGTATTAAATTGTTGATAGAAGTCCAGAAGAACCCCTGTAATAATATTCTGCCGCCCTCTTCCCTCTATCTTTTAAAGTTGAAATGTCCTTGAGAAGGAGTCTTTCACAGTTCTCTCCACTTCAAATAAAATATTTTCAAGCCTCTAGTTGGCAGGTTATGAAGTTTCTTAATTCTCACTTTCCCCCTCCTCCCAGAAAAATGTAATTTAGGTTAAAAAAAAAAGAGAAAATATATACATTTATGTTATGACTCCCCTTCAATTTGGCACTCGTTATGGTCATTTCGAGTACACCGTCATGACATTTGGTCTAACCAATGCTCCCGCTGTATTCCAGCATTTGATGAACGACATTTTTTGGGACATGCTGGATCGGTTTGTCGTGGTGTATCTGGATGATATTTTAATCTACTCTCGGCCCAGGGATCACCACCTTCATCAGGTCCGTCAAGTGCTGCAGCGTCTTCGGGAGCATAAGCTCTTTGCGAAACTGGAGAAGTGTTTCTTTTTTCAGTCGTCGATAGAGTTTTTAGGGCACATCATTTCTCCCGAGGGCATTGCTATGGACCCTAAAAAGGTTGTGGGTGTGGGGTGGGGAAGTCCAGTGAATCACTGCTTGCACTTTCCCTGGGTCCATCTCCATGCCCTCGTGGGAAATTTTGTATTCCAGGTAGTCAATTTTATCTTTGTGGAATTCACATTTAGAAAGCTTTATGTAAAGTTTTGCAGTATGGAGTTTGTTTAGCACTGCCCAGACAAGTTTCACGTGCTCAACTTTTGTTTTAGTGTATATTAAAATGTCATCTATGTAGACCAGAACCCCTTGTATGAAGAGGAACTAAACCCCCTTTTTAGTTTTGGGGGCGTGATATCAATTTGTAAGCACTGAACTATCAATGCATCCAAAGTTAAAGCCCGCTCTGCATGGACCAGCTCATCTTTGATGGCATCAGACAAGCCTTCCTGGAATGCAGCCATATGAGCCGGTTCATTCCAGTTAGAGTCCATACACAGCAAATGAAATTCTGCAACATATTCCTGCAGGGAATATTTCCCCTGATTAATGTCCTGTCGGTTGGGAAGTCTTCAGGCCTCAGAGAGATAAACAATTGGCATTGACCCATAAATGCTGGGAACCTGTCCATTTTCCCAGAAAATTTCTCCGGCATGGATACTGGGCTTTTCCTCACAGGAGGGGCAGGGGGAACAGCAGCAGGGCTTGATAAGCTGGAAACATAATTCAGCAATTGTGTTACCTGATTCTGAAGCGTCACATTGCTTTGCAGTAGCTGATTAATTTGTTGTTGTTGCTGCTCTACCAAACGCTGCAGTTGATTTGAATCCATCTTGCTTTAAAGATAGTTTGTTTAGGCCAGGAACAATAATGTTATGACTCCCCTTCAAAATTAAAACGAACAAAACAGAAAGCAGCCATTTCACAATTAAATCAAACGGAAAGAAGTCTTACAAGATAACGGCTGGCAGAAACCACAGCATAAATCTTTACTCTGTCCAGCAAACCAGTCCTGGCAATAAATCTCCAGTTTCAGAGCTTCTTGCTGTAACGTCCTCACTTAAATAGTTACTTTGTTCCTGGCAAAATGTACCAGCCCAACTGTGTCCTTTTATACTCATTGAGGCAACATGCTAATTTACTGACTGGCTCTCCTCATTCGCTCCAGCTGATTTTGCCTTCTCAACCGTCTTCTGTTTTTTACATTTAACCACAAATTTTCCAAGTTCTCATCTCCACTAGAAGACTCTCTCAAAACTTCCCTGTCAGCCATTCCCAGCTGTTGATCAGATAAGGAACCAGAGGAGGTCAAAGGTCCTGACAATTCTAATACATCAGGTCTGTCGTCCTTTGTCACGTCCATCTCCTCATCCTGGTTACCAGTCCAATCACTGAGCCATGCCGGCTCATATTTTTCTGCCATGATCTCCTCACTTGAACTCATATCAGTCACAGGAGCTGAATCCAAGCCCAGAGCCACAACACATGTGTGTGTGTGTGTGTGTGTGTGTGTATGTGTGTGTGTGTATATATATATATATATATATATATATATATATATATATATATATATGTTTGACTCCCCTTCAAAATTCAAACGAACAAAACAGAAAGCAGCCGTTTCACAATTAAATCAAACGGAAAGAAGTCTTACAATATAACGGCTGGCAGAAACCACAGCATAAATCTTTACTCTGTCCGGCAAACCAGTCCTGGCAATAAATCCTCAGCCTCAGAGCTCTTTGCTGTAACGTCCTCACTCAAATAGTTATTTTGTTCCTGGCGAAATGTACCAGCCCAGCTGTGTCCTTTTATACTCATTAAGGCAATGTGCTAATTTACTGACTTGCCCTTCTCATTCGCTCCAATCAATGTTTGTCCTGACGCCTCCCTTCAGATTGACGTTTCCTGGTTCTTCTAGTTCTGGCGTCAATCCACGATCTAACAGTCATCAGAGTCAAAACTCCCAGCAGGATCGATCCTTCCAGTCACAACACTATCCCTCACTGCAGGGCCCTTCCCCTGAGTCTGACGATCAACTTGAAGATGTTTCATTGACAACCACACCCTGTCACCCACAGCCAATGGAGGCGTCGCTCGACGCGAATGATCTGCGAAACGTTTATAATCTGCTTTTGCTCATTCCAATTGTCTCAGATGGTCTACACATTGGAGACTTGGAAAAGAAATGGCGTTCTGCGACCAAGCCACCAATGGATCGTGCAAATGTAACCAGGACATTTCAAGCACCAAAGGGAGATGAAGGTTCGAGGTGATATAAAAACTTATCGCCTCCTCATGATACCCAATGATCATACGCACTGGCTGGGTGGTGAAACGAATGGGCCCAGACTTAAGCTTACGCCCATCCACGGTTTCCACCTTAATGGGTGGATCCACAGCAACCAATGGGATCTCATAGTGCATAGCAAAAGCTCGGTCCATAAAGCTGGTTGTAGCCCCTGAGTCCACCAACGCAACAGCGGGAATTCCTTCCTTCTGTGACTGTAAAAAAATTCGAGTGTCCAAAAGTAAATGCCGAGGAGGGCCAGGATTTGCTTCAGCAATTTGAGGTGGGGATGTGAAACGTGCCCGACCTAGGGTTTCCTTGAGGTCAGGTCTACCCTGTTTTCCCGACGAGCCAAGAGTGGTTTCAGGTACAGGTCTGCGGGTCCCTCTCCGTTTGCAGGAATTAACAAAATGTCCCAGACCCCCGCAATAAAGGCACAAGCCTTCCTGAAACCTTATCGAACGTTCTCGCGCCGTTAAGCAAAGGCTGAGTGCTCCCAACTTCATCGGCTCCTCCGTCTTAACCGTAGCTTGTGAACGAAAAAGAGAAGGTGGTTCCACAATGGGCCGTCTGCTTCCGCGCTGTTGTAAACGGGCTTCAATCTGTAAGCACTGAACTATCAATGCATCCAAAGTTAAAGCCCGCTCTTCATGGACCAGCTCATCTTTGATGGCATCAGACAAGCCTTCCTGGAATGCAGCCATATGAGCCGGTTCGTTCCAGTTAGAGTCCATACACAGCAAGCGAAATTCTGCAACGTATTCCTGCAGGAGCGTTTCCCCTGATTAATGTCCCGTAACCGTCTGTCCACAGTTTGACTTTTAATTCGGTTTTCAAACATAACCCTCATTTGTTGCAGAAAACCCTGAAAATTATCCAGTAAAGGGCTATCTTGAGTTAACAAGGGAGTAGCCCATTTGGCAGCCTGCCCAGACAAAAGACTAATAATAAATCCTATCTTATCCTGGTCATTTGGAAAGTCTTCAGGCCTCAAGGACATAAATAATTGGCATTGACCCATAAATGCCAGGAACCTGTCCATTTGCCCAGAAAATTTCTCCGGCATGGATACTGGGCTTTTCCTCACGGGAGGGGCAGGGGGAACAGCAGCAGGGCTTGATAAGCTGGAAACATATTTCAGCAATTGTGTTACCTGATTCTGAAGCGTCACATTGCTTTGCAGTAGCTGATTAATTTGTTGTTGTTGCTGCTCTACCAAACGCTGCAGTTGATTTGAATCCATCTTGCTTTAAAGATGGTTTGTTTAGGCCAGGAACAATAATGTTATGACTCCCCTTCAAAATTCAAACGAACAAAACAGAAAGCAGCCGTTTCACAATTAAATCAAACGGAAAGAAGTCTTACAAGATAACGGCTGGCAGAAACCACAGCATAAATCTTTACTCTGTCCGGCAAACCAGTCCTGGCAATAAATCCTCAGCCTCAGAGCTCTTTGCTGTAACGTCCTCACTCAAATAGTTATTTTGTTCCTGGCGAAATGTACCAGCCCAGCTGTGTCCTTTTATACTCATTAAGGCAACATGCTAATTTACTGACTTGCCCTTCTCATTCGCTCCAATCAATGTTTGTCCTGACGCCTCCCTTCAGATTGACGTTTCCTGGTTCTTCTAGTTCTGGCGTCAATCCACGATCTAACAGTCATCAGAGTCAAAACTCCCAGCAGGATCGATCCTTCCAGTCACAATATATATATATATATATATATATATATATATATATATATATATATATATATATATATATATATATATACAGAGAGAGAGAGAGAGAGAGAGAGAGAGTAACCAAAGGGAGACTCTAGTCTAAAAAAAATTAAGAAATCAAGAAGGAGAATAAGAAAGTAAATATATATATAAAAGAAAATTCAGTCTGGTTAACTGCAAAGTCACGATAAAGTCCAGTAAGGAAAAAAAAAAGTAAGGAAAAAAAAAACCAAGCTTCACTTTGACGTCTCCCTTTAAAAGTCGCCGCTTATTCAATTTTGTCGAAAATCTCACAGGTTTCTTCTTATATTCAGAGTGTCCTTTCAAGTCTCAGAATGATAGTAAAAAAAAAAGATTCTCACCCAGCCGACACACTTTCTCTTTCAGCCTCTTCCTTTCCGGAGCTGTCCTGACTTCAGCAGCTTTGGGGCTGCCTCTCCGCCACTGGCACAAAGGACTTCTCCTGGATCAACCAGGGACTTTACGGTGTCCCTGGGATCCACAGGATATGACCTTCATGATCACCATCTCTAGGGGATGGTTTAGGTCCGTTTGGACCGGCCAGGGGCAAAGATATCGGCTGCAATCTTGGAGCTCGATTGCAGACCGTACCATCGCGACGCCAGCTCCTCCCCTCTCCAAGATGTAATAATTATTATTGTAACTACTTAAAAATAAAGGTTTATTGGGAATTAAGATGAGGGAATGAAGGTATATATTAACCAATGAGGTGTCACACTCAAAGCAGTAAAAGCAGGGAAAGCTACGCTTGTTTCTTTTTCTTTTGTGTTAAAACTTGTATTAATCTAGAATTTATAGAAAGAATGTGTGATGGAAAGAAAATATGACAGATTAAAGAACTATTTAAATTAATAAGCTAATACAGACTATTAAAAGGAAGGAGAGACATTGGTAACTTTTTTTTCATTAGGCAAACATATATTGTTATTTTTTGTTTTTAAAATAAATATCAAAGGATTATATTTGAAATAATTGAAATGAAACAAAAGGATGTTTGGATTGAGATTAATCTAAGAGACTAGGATTAAATTGCTTGTTTCTCTCCTTTCTGAAAGTTTGGAATGGAAAAGGTAATAATAGAATTAAGTATGCATATATGAATGTATAACTATTGTCATATTTGTAGGTAAAAGTGATGACCCAGAAATACATTGTCCACTAAAAAGAGCTTTTTGTTTTTATGTGAAAAACTGAATAAAATTTGTTTTTTAAAAAATAACAATTAAAAGCATGTCCTTTTAACAAAAGATGAGCTACTGAAGCTGTTTGAGAAAACCATTGAAATAGCCAAATGTCCCATCATTACAGCACCAGGACAGATGGCCCCAACATTAGTAGCCTGGCCAATTAACTGGCTGGAACTACAATGATGCAAATCATTGGGATGAATACACAAAATCCAAAGAAAACCTGCTAGAAGCCATAGAAGAGATAGGAAAGAAACCCTTGAACTGGTCGAATTCCAAAGAACCACCCAGAGAGACAGAAAACCCAGATGTCTTCTGGGTCTGCCTCACAGAGGTAGGGTAGATTATGCCCATCTGGATCTCAGCTGCCCTAAAGACCAGAGAATTTTAACCTCTGCGTTCATTAACCAGTCATCCAGTGACATTCACAGTCATTTCCAACTCAAATTGGTCGTCATTAGAAATAGCAGTGCAGACCAATTACATCTATGATCAGAGGGAAAAGCTGAAGGAAGAAGAGAATGAAAGAAAGAAAGAAGACAGCGAAAGGGGAAGGAGAATGGAAAGGAAAGAGGAGCTCCAAGTCTTTGCTGCCCTACATAGGAACCCTAGACAATTAAATTGCCACTTTCACCAGAATGAATCTAGATATGGGCGGTACAAAAATGGAAAAACAGCCAGCATGAGATACCTACATTGCATGGGAGGGAGGTCCATAAGAGATTTGAATATCCTGACGACAATCCATGCCAACAATATTAGGAAAAACCACCACTGCCCCTTTCCCTAGGGATACCCCACCCTGATACCAAGACAGGTGGAATTCTGGACCCCACCAAAAGGGGTTGGACATTGAAAACCCACAGGCTATGTGACTAGATGAAGGACAAACTGAATTCAAAGCCACCTTCATCAGCCTCAGCATTCCCTTAAGTTCAGACACAGAAGGAGAACCTATGATTGATATTTCCATAGGAGGAGAACCTGCAGCTGCTTGATAGACATGGAAGCCACCTCTTCTCTCATCACAACAACCTCCTTTAAGGGAGCATTACCCAGAACCACGGACAACATAATGGGAGAGGGAGGAAAAATTATTCCCATAGAATTCCCAAAGGATATCCAGGTAGAATTAGGTCCCTTCTCACTCACCCATGTTTTCACAGTGTGCCTACAATCTCCCTTGTCCCTTCTGGGCAGAAACTTACTCTGCAAATTGGGAGCTACCATTACTTACAGCCAAACATGACTGACCCTACACATTCCAACTAAACGCTTGCAGCTGGCTGTATTAAGCAAGGAGCAATTACATGATGATCTATGCTCCTTACCATCCTCCCTATGGAGATGGGATAACACTGAAGTTCGGTTTCTTAAAGGCCAGTAAATATCCAAGTTAAAGATGCCCCCCCCCTGCACATTCCCCAATACAAAATCCCAGCTGAGGCTGTCAGACCCATTAGGAAATTGATAGCGGCATACTCATTGCATGGAGTAATTAGGAAGTGTACCTCCTCTTGCAGCACACCTATTTTCCAGTGAAGAAATCAAAGACAGATAGTAAAGGAAACCCCGTCTTCAGATTCGTCCAAGATCTACGCCTCATTAATGATCACGTAGTCCCCAGAGCTCCTGTCATTCCCAATCCAGCCACTATAAGCACTGAGGTTCCAGCCTTTGCCACCCATTTTTCAGTCATTAACCTATGCTCAGCTTTTTTCAGCATTCCCATTGATCTCTCCTCCCTATATGTCTTTGCTTTCACCTGGGAAGATCAGCAGTATACCTGTACCCACTTGCCACAAGGTTATACAGAGTCCCCAACCCTATTCTCACAAATACTTAAAGCAGACCTCTCCACTATCTTTCTTCTAGGAGGGTCAACATTAATTCAGTATGTTGACGATCTCCTATTAGCTTCTGACCCTGAACTTGCCTACAAAACTGACATCTTACATTTACTAAGAGCATTAGCAAGAGTGGAGACATAAAGCCTCCTCCTTAAAGCTGCAATACCTACAATGAGAAGTCACCTACTTAGGTTATATCATTGCTTCAGGTATTAGGTAACTCGCTCTGAGCCGTGTACAAACCATATTAGGCATGAAGTCGCCTCTCATGAAATGCCTAGTGCAAGCCCTACTAGGTGTGCTAAGTTTTTGCCGCCTATGGATCCCCTCCTTTGGGGAATTAGCCCCTTATCCAGCTCACAACAAAAATGATGCCTGATCCCATGAACTGGTCCAAATCCTTGGATTACACACTTCAATCAAAAAAGGCTCTGGGTCTCCCCAACTACAAGAAACACTTCACACTCTTCATTCACAAACAATGAGGCATTGCCTCAGGGGTTCTAACCCAAAGGCTTGGACCCACACATCATCCAGTAGCCTATTACTCTGTCACCTCTGTCACCCAGTGGCTCAAGGATCTGTACCCTGCTTAAGAGTGGTAGCAGTCATGGTAGAAATAGTGAAAAGATCAAAGGATCTGGTCCTGGGTCATCCATTCACATTAAAAATCCTCCATGAGGTTTTTGCGATCCTCCTTAAATCGCAGACCCGCAACAATGCTTGGCTCAGTATGAGGATGAATTATTTATCTCAGACCACATAACCTTTGAAAGATGTACTACTCTAAATCCAACCACCCTCTTACCAACAGTACAGGTGGAAGAAGGTCTTCATGACTGTCTCCACCTAGTCCACGAAGTGACATTACTATGATCTGGTCTTACTGACACACCACTCATTAACCCAAACATGGAGCTTTTCACAGATGGCTCATCTTACATTCACAAGGGAACAAGAGTAGCAGATTGTAGAGTTGTAATTGCAGGAATGTTCCAATCTCGGATGGCAAACCTCAGATAAAGAATGTTTCCAAGCAAATACAACTCAGGCAAACAAAGTCACTAATCTATGGATAAAGGAGGATTAGAGAGGGGAAGTAGACAATAAAGATCATCATCATAATTCAGTTGTTCATTATCAAACAACTCGACTGCCTTGTCATTACAACAAGTGGCGCCTGAACAGGGACCCTCTTACTTCGTCTGGCAAGGATTTGGTGCACCTTCAATCCTTTGTGGTTTCTTCAACCTTTTGGTTTCTGTAAGTATGGGGTCTTCGCTTTCTGAGGAACAAAGGAAGCATGTAGATGAATTAGGCTATTTGTTGAAGAAAAATAATACTGATCTCTACTAATCTCTTAAGGCTGGTCCAGGAGATTGCAGCTCAGTGCCTTTGGTACCCAGAAAAGGGGTCTTTAAAATTAACTGATTGGGAACAGGGTGGAGCTGGCATCGCGACGATACGGCATGCGATTTCAGAGGTCTGAGATCGCAGCCAATATCTTTTCCCCTGGATGGTCCAAACGGATCTAAATCATCCCGAAGAGATGGCGATAGTGAAGAGGGCATCCTGTAGATCCCAGGGATACCACAAAGTCCCTGGTAGATCCAGGAGAAGCTCTTCTTGCCAGAGGCAAAGCGGCAGCCATTAAAGCTGCTGAAGTTGGGACAGCTCCAAAACGGAAGAGAGCAAAAAGAGAAAGTGTGCCGGTTTGGTGAGAACTTTTTTTTTATTCTAAATTTTAAAAGGACACCCTAAGGAAACGAAAGAATCTGTAAAAGTTTTGACAGAAATGATCAAGCGGCGATTTTAAATGGAAGTGTCAAAGTAAGGTTTTGCTTTTTTTTCTTATTGCTGGACTTCTATATGCGATTTTGTATTTGCTAACTGGACTGGTTTTTTTTTATTTATATCTATCTTTTCTTCTCCTTTTTGATTTTGTAATATTTCAGGCTAGAGCCTCCCTTTAGTAATTTTTCTTTTATATTTATATATGTTTTTTCCTTTTAAAAAAAATCTTTATTACATTTTGCTTGGGAAAGGAGGGGGAAAGTGAGAGTAAAGAAACTTTGTAACACTGCCAACTAGAGGCTTGAAAATGTTTTAGACGAAACTGAGAAAGCTGAGAAAGAAAGATCTGAGTCGCCTTTTCAAGGAAATTGCTATGTGATAAGATAGGGGGAAGAGCATGGGAGAGTATTATTGCAGGTGTTCTTCTGGATTTCTATCAACAATTAGAGCCTGGTCTTGAAGCTTATGAAAAGAAAAGCTGACAAGTTTTTGGAGAAGAGATAATAAGAGCCTTGGACAATTAAATAAAGTGCAGTGTGTTTTTCTTATTTTTTTTTAAGCTGTGCTACCCCTCCTTACCAGCTTTACTGCAGTTTAAAAAAGAAACCTTTATTTTTGTAATATTTCCACATTTGCTTTTTATTTTAAAGGGAAAGCCTTAAAAATCTTTTCTCCTTTTTTTTCTGGCATTTTTTGTTTCTCCATCTACCCTTTTGGTTCATTTTTATGCACTTTTTTATTATTTGAGATATTTCAATTGGATTAAGGTGTTGAAGAACCTGAAGAATTTTTCTCCTTTTTTTTTTGTTCTTTTTAAGTCTTTTTTCCCCTTTTTTTCTCCTATCTTTACTTAGCCATTGATTGGATTAAGGTTTAGAAGAACCCAAAGAAATTTGGTGTACCCTTTTTTTATTATTATTGGGTTTTTTTTCTCTCTACCATTTTTATTTTTTACCTTGCATTATAATTGGCTACTTCATAATTGGATTAAGGTTTAGAAGAACCTGAAGATTTTGAATCGTTTAAAATGAGTAGGAAAGTTATAGCGCCTGGTTCCTCAACTTCTACTTCTGCCTCCCCACCATCTGGAAGACAACGTTCAATATTAAAGCAAGATAAAGAACAAGAAAAAGTGACCCTGCACATGATCATGCAAGGAATCCAAGATCTTAAAACAAGATCAGAGACTATTGAAAAAAGAATAGAGAACATCGAACAAAGAACAGAGAAAACTGACGAAAAAGTGGAGAACATTCAACAAATAATGTTGAAGTATGATGAGAGATTCCAAAAAATTGAAGAAGAAGATAAACAAAGAGACAAGAAGATTGGAAGACATTGATAGTAGATTAACGGTGGTTGAACAAGATAAAAGTGGGATGCTGAAATGGAAAAAGGACAGATCAGAATTTTATCTCAGATTTCTAAACACAGAGGAAGAAAAAGGACAAAATTTAGCTGAGATAATGATAGAAATATTGGCTGAAGCTTTGGAAATAACTGAAGAGAAGATGATGGATGGAGTAGATGAGGTATACCGAGTTTTTACAAGATATGCGATGAGAAATAACCTACCAAGAGAAGTTCATATTAGATTTACAATAAAAGCCATTAAAACACAAATATTGCAAGTGGCAAGAGAGAAAACATTGAAATACAAAGGCAAGGAGATTGTGGTCTTAAAACAAATACCCAGAAGAGTGAGAGAGATGAGAAGAGAATATCGATTCCTGACTAAAATGCTATTGAAAAAAGAGGTGAATTATAGATGGCTGATTCCAGGTTTAATGTTCACATGGCAAGAACAGAGACACAGAATTGATTCAATTGAGAAAGCAGAATTATTTTACACAGGATTTTTTGGAAGGAAAGAGGAAGAGGCAGAAAAAGAGATCTCACTAATTGAATTCCAAGAGGACCAAATGGGGACTGAAAAGAAGGCGCAGTAGGTGGACAGGTGGAAACCAAAGAACAACGTGAACCAAGATCTACGAGAGCTGCCAAACCCAACTATAAAATATAATCATGGAAGAGAAAAAATTGATTACAATTAATATAAATGGACTTAACTCAGCTGTTCAAAGGAAAACCTTTTACAAATTAGAGAAATTAAAATTTGATATAATTTGTCTACAAGTACATATTAAAAAACAACATGAACAACTGTTGGTACAGCCAAAATTAGGGAAAATATTTACTTCCTTGACCCAATGTAAGAAAAGAGGAGTGGTTTTATATATTAAAGAGACCACCCCAGCAAAATTGATTTATACTGATGAAGATGGAAGAGTATTGATGGTGGAAATAATGGATAATAATATGAAAACACTCCTGATTGCAATTTATGCTCCGAATGATAAACAAGAAGAATTTTATAAAAAATTACACATGAAAATAATTGAACTGGACTATACCAATATAGTTATGATGGGAGATTTTAATAGAATTGTAGACAATAAACTGGACTATACAGCAGCAACAACAAACCAAAACAGAAAGACTCTCCCAAAATCCTTTTTTAAAATGGTTGATGAATTAAATTTAAAAGATACATGGAGAGAAAGAAATGCTAAAGCTAAACAATATATTTTTTATTCAAATAGACATTTATCATGGTCCAGAATAGATATGATATGGATGTCAACAGAATTAATATCTAATATTCAAGAAATAAATATTGAAACAAGTACTTGGGCAGACCATAATCCAATGACAATTAAATGGAAAGGACAAAAAAGAAGATCGAGATGGATGTTAAATAATACTATTTTAAAGGAAAAAGACTTTACACAGCAGATGGAGAAAGAACTGGCCTTTTTCTTCAGAGAAAATAAAAAAGAAGAGACATCAATTCAGAATGTATGGGATACAATGAAGGCATATGCTAGAGGCTTGATAATAGACTATATAAGGAAAAGGAATATTAGGAAAAGGCAAGCCACTAAGGTTCTAGAAGATGAGCATAAAAGACTTGAAAAAGAGCTACAGAAAACACCACAGAAAAAGGACATCAAGCTAAAAATGGATATAATTAAACACAAAATGGGTCAAATAGAGAAAGAAGAATTAGCGCAGAAAATTAGAGGTGCTAAACAGAACTATTTTGAAGATGCAAATGAACCAGGTAGATGGTTAGCATATAAATTGAGAAAAGAGAAAGAATCAAGGAAAATATTGCAGTTAATAGATGATCAAGGCCAAATTTGCCATGGCAACAAAGAGAAGAAGGAAATTATTCGAGATTTTTATGGGAAATTATATAAGCAAGAGAATATCAATGAGGAAAGAGTCAAGCAGTATTTACAGAATGCTAATCTACCCAAGATATCTAAAGAGACTGAAAAAATGTTAGAAAGCAAAATAACAATGATGGAATTAACTGAAGCACTTAAGAAACAAATAATGGGAAAGCACCAGGTCCAGACGGGCTTCCGGCAGAATTCTACAAAACACTACAAGAATCATTGAGCATTCCATTGCTAGGAGTCATGAATGAAGCTATGTCAAAGAAGATGATACCTAAAACATGGTCAGAGGCTTATATTACACTTATTCCAAAATAAGAGGCTGATCCACTGCAAATTAAGAACTATAGACCTATTTCTTTACTAAACACAGACTATAAAATCTTTGCTTCAATCTTGGCAGAAAGACTTAAAAAATATCTAAATAACTTTATTCATCCAGATCAAAATGGATTTCTGCGAAAGAGACAAATTAAAGATAATATGAGAGTAATTTTGGATACCTTGGAATACTATGAGGCACACCCTGAAAAACAAATGGCTTTGATATTTCTAGATGCACAAAAGGCATTTGATAACGTGAACTGGAGATTTATGTTACTACTACTGGATTCATGTTATTATTGTTGGAACAGATGGGTTTTGCCAGAAAATTTATTCAAGCAATAGAAGCCATATACTACAAGCAAACGGCAAAGGTAATGATAGAGGGAGAATTGACAGATTCTATTAATATAAGAAAAGGAACAAGACAAGGGTTCCCACTATCACCTTTGCTGTTTGTGTTAACTTTGGAAGTGTTAAACAGAAATATTAGAGATGAAAAGAGTATAAAAGGAATGAAAATTAAAAAGGAAGAATTTAAATTGCAAGCCTTTGCGGATGACTTGGTTTTTATCCTAGAAGACCCTTTAGAAACAGCACCAAAATTATTGGAAAAGATAGAGGCATACGGCAAGGTCGCTGGTTTGAAAATAAATAAAGATAAGACAAAGATTTTGACAAAAAATATGCTATCAAGACAAAAGGATCTATTGGCAGATCTATTGAAAATTCAAGCCATGAATAAGATCAAGTATTTGGGGATATATCTGACAGCCAGATGTAGTACATTAAAAGAGAACTATTAAACTTAAACAGCAGATAGCGTTAGACTTGGCAAAATGGGAAAATCTACAACTGTCATTAATAGGGAGAATTTCAACAATCAAGATGAATATATTACCCAGAATTTTATATTTGTTCCAAACAATTCCAATTAGGCTTGGAAAAGACTATTTTGAAGACTTAAATAAAATTGTGCTGAAATATATATGGCAAGGTAAGAAAGCGAGAATAAAGTTAAAACTTTTGCAAGATGCTAGAATTAGAGGAGGATTTGGTTTGCCTATTTGGGAGTTGTATTACCAAGCTGCAAACTTGATGTGGGTCAAGGAATGGATAATATTAAGAAATACTAGATTGTTGACATTAGAAGGACATGATCTGTTGTTGGGGTGGCACGCTTTTTTATGGTATAAGGGAACCAAAATACAGGGGTATTTTAGAAGACATCATATATGGGAGTCGCTGTGGTTAAATTGGTGGAAGATTAAAAGACAATGTTATTTGAAAATTCCAGTCTGGTTATCGACTATTGAAGCATTTTCCTATCCTATAATATACAAAAAGGAACAAACAGTTAGATATGGGGAAATATTGAATGAAAAGGGTGAACTTAAGTCTATGCAAAAACTAGAGGAACAAGGTATAAAGATGAATTGGTTTTCATATGCGCAAATACATTCAAAGTATGATAAAGATTTTAAACAGGAGGTTTCTATGATAAATTGACTGACTTAGATAAGATTTTGACAGGTACTGATGAAAAGGTGATTAAAAAACTGTATGGATATTTATTAGAAATTAAACTAGAAGAAGGACAAGTTAAAGAAACTATGATTGCTTGGGGGAAGAATTTTGGATATGGGATTGACTTAGAGAAATGGCAAAAATTGTGGTCTCAAAATTATAAAATGACAATGTCAACAGCATATAAAGAAAATTTGTATAAGATGTTTTACAGGTGGCATTTCCCCCCGACAATAATAGCAAGAATGTTCAAGAATAAATCCGGAAAATGTTGGAAATGTCATCAGATACCTGGCTCATATTACCATATGTAGTGGATTTGTGCGGATGCTAGAAAATACTGGACTAAAATCTACATGTGGTTGGAAAAAATGACAAAAAAACACATAGATTTGAAACCAGAGATATTTTTATTGGGAATTTTACCTGATACATATAGCAAAGATTTGAAATACCTGATTGTAAATGTATTAACAGCAGCTAGGATTGTATTTGCTAAAAATTTGAAAAATGAGAAAATACCATCACAGGAGGAAATCATTAAGAAAATACTGGAATGTGCTGAAATGAATAGATTAACATTTGAAATTAGAGAACAAGAGGATAAACAATTTTACAAAATTTGGGACCTTTTCTATCAATGGTTAGATAATAAAATACAATAATGGAATATATAGAATTTTAGAAAATAATAAATATATAAGGATGTATTTTCTTTTTTTATTATATCTTCAAAATGTTTTTAGGATAGATTTGGGAGGATTATATGAATTGTTATAAAATAAACTAAGTAAATTATAGTTATCTCATAAAATATGAATGAATAAAATTATTGTCAAATGATTGATTAATAATGATACTAGGGTATTCAATTTTTGATTGATAATATGAGCTATTATGTAATGTAACTGTAATTGAAGACTATGAAATGGATGCACAAAAAAAATTGTAAACCAACCGAAACACTGCTTGTATGCTTATGGAAGAAAGTTTGATGTTTTTATGTTTTGTTTGTTTATGTTTTGTCTTTAAAAAGCAATAAAATTTACCAAAAAAAAATTAACTGATTGGGAACGTATTGGGAAAACATTGCATACTGAACCTCAAGCAAAAATAGAAGTTTTGCATGTGTGGCATTTATGTAGGCATGCAATTGAAACATTTGGTCACAATGAACTTTCTCTTTTAACACCTCCACCTTCACGTTATACTAATGCTGTCATTTCCCCCTTCTTCACCTGAATATATGTCTTCAATTCCCTCAGCTCCTGCAGATACAGGGCAAAAGTCTCCTGACTATTGTTCAGACTTCTTTTCAGAAAATGGTAGAGACTTGTAAAAGGGATGCCTCTGTCTCAGGAACAGAACTTGCAGAATTACTGTCTGTCCAGTACAATATCGTCCTGGTCAGGGGCCACAGCTTGGATTGCAAGTAGCAGAATGGGAGGGTCTGCCTTATCAGATCTTAAGAGAGTTTAAAAAGGCAGTTACAGACTATGGGATTAGTGGTAATTTTACAAGAGGACTTGTAGAAGGAATAAAAAATGGTTATACAAAGATCCCTGAAGATTGGAAGCAAATATTTTGCATGATTTTAACATCCATGCAATATGTGGTTTGGGAGAGTGAATATATGAGACATGCTCAAGCTGCTGCTTTAGGAGGAGGAGGAGCATATACAGTTGAGCAGCTATTTGGTTCTGGGCCATTTGGTACAATTCCTATTCAAGTTGTTCTTCCTCCAGCTACGTTAACTATTGTTTCTGAATGTGCCTTTCATGTTTTTCTTAAAGTACCCCAAGCTGGAGAACCTAGAGCAAATTTTTCAAACATTCGACAGAATGCCAATGAGCCTTATGCTGACTTTGTTGAGCGTCTGTCCAAAGCAATTAGACAGCAGTTTGATCATCAGGAAGCTGCTGGTGAACTTCTTCGCCAGTTAGCTATTGAAAATGCTAATGCAGATTGTAAAAGAGTTTTATAGCCGTTAAAGGCTACTGCTCATTACACTCTGGCAGATATGCTGTGAGTCTACTAGGATATTGGATCACAAACTTATAAAATGCATATGTTAGCAGCTGCTATTCAGAAAGGACAGTGACCAATTAGTAACTGTTTTAAGTGTAAGAACCCTGGCCACTTTCAGAAGGACTGTCGTTCTACACCTTCTATGCCTCAGAATCGTCCTTCTAAGAAGTGCCCTATTTGTAAAAAGGGATTTCATTGGGCCAATAAATGTCGGTTTCAGTCGGGAAACTTGCCAATGGGTGTGTCACCCATCCAGAATCCAAAGCGTGCCTTTCCCATCACTCTGACTCCTCCAGCAATCTCTCTCACTCCTCCCCAGCCACAGCCGGTAGCACTGGGATTGATTTAATCACTCAAGAGGAAATTGAGTTTAAATTTCCCATGGAAGTTAAAATAGTTCCATCTCAATTTAAAGGTCCTCTTCCTTCGGGATTAGTTGGCTTAATTTTGCCTCATTCTTCTGCACACAAAAAGGGCTATTTTGTTGTGCCTGGGATAATAGATTCAGATTTGGGTGAATCTTCCTCAAGTTCTTCCTTGTAATTCTTCTGTTGCTCAATTGCTTCTTCTTCCATATGAAATTCCATCTCCTGGTATAGGTAATCATGTGGATGCAGGATTTGGATCAACTTCTTTATCTGTAGGCTTACTTCATCAGCTGAACTCCTCTTGTCCTTTGTTAATGCTCTTCCTTAATAAACAACCATTTCAAGGGTTATTGGATACTGGAGCCAATGTTACTGTCTTCTCCTCTTTACAGTGGCCAGTACAGTGGCCAAAAACATCAGTTTCTTCATTGTGAGGAATAGGAGGTTCTACAGCTGCTTGGCAGAGTGTTCAAGAAATTAATGTTACAACATCTGCTGGTAAATCCTTTTTCCTACAACCATACATTCTTAGGCAGCTGGGAATGGCTGACAGGGAAGTTTTGAGAGAGTCTTCTAGTGGAGATGAGAACTTGGAAAATTTGTGGTTAAATGTAAAAAACAGAAGACGGTTGAGAAGGCAAAATCAGCTGGAGCGAATGAGGAGAGCGAGTCAGTAAATTAGCACGTTGCCTCAATGAGTATAAAAGGACACAGCTGGGCTGGTACATTTTGCCATTTGATTCTTGATGATGGCTCTTCCTCTTAAACGGCTCTGTTCTACGCTGGTTTGGGTGGAACAATCCAGCGGCTGATGGTTGAGGGGGATACCTTTAGCCCCAAGGGCCTGGGCTGAAAGGAAAGGAAAAGGGATTCCGACCTTCTCAGGGGCTGGGTACGCTTGATGTAGATGCGCAAGGCCCGTCTCACATCTAGAGTGTGCCAGATAATCTCCCTGTCCCTCGTGGGTCTAGGGCAAAAGTTTGGTAAGACCAGTTCCTGCGACCTGTGGAAGGTTGAGTTGACCTTAGGGAGGAAGGTGGGGTCGGGACGAAGAACCACCCGGTCGGTATGGAACACACAGAGGTCCTTTCTAACTGATAAGGCTGTGATTTCTGAAACTCGCCGTGCTGATGTAATGGCCACCAGAAAAACTACCTTAAATGTTAAGAATTTAAGGGAAGACTCCCTAAGAGGCTCAAACGGGTGCTTTGTGAGCGAAACAAGGACCTTATTGAGGTCCCAGGTAGGGTATCTGTGAACAGTTGGGGGGCACAGGCTGGTGGCACCTCTGAGAAAGGCCCTGACCCTAGGGTGATGGGAGAGGGAACCAAAACTGTCACAGGAGACAACAGTTGCCAGGGCTGCGACTTGTCGCCTCAGGGTGTTAGGGGAAAGCCCCTTGAGCAGGCTCTCTTGGAGGAATTCCAGAACCTGGGCAATAGAGGGATAGAGGGGGTTGATTTGGGACTTACGACACCACCTGCAGAAGCCATTCCAAGTGGCACCATAAATCTGTGTGGTTGAGGGACGCCTGGCGGCCAGGATGGTGTCAATTACCTGACTGGAGAATTTCTCTTTTCTTAAATGGCTCCATTCAACCACCAGACGGCTAACTGGAGCCATTGAGGGTCCGGGTGCATCAGGGGCCCCTGGGAGAGGGAAATTCTGTCCAGGGGGATTCTCCAGGGGGGCGCTACTGATAGGTTGCGGAGGTCCGCAAACCAGGGGCGCCTGGGCCAATAGGGGGCCACCAGCAGCAGATCCGCCTTCTCGAGGATCAGCTTCCGGATCACCCGGGGCACTAGGGCTGGGGGGGGGAAGGCGTACAGGAGCCCCGGAGGCCAGGGGCAGCGTAGTGCATTGTGGTTCTCTGACCCGTGGGACGGGTATCTCGAGAAAAACCTGGGAAGTTGTGTGTTGGCCGGGGAAGCAAAAAGGTCCACCACCGGTGGGCCGAAGATCCTGGACGCCTCCCTGAACAGGGATGGGTGGAGGCGCCATTCTGACTGGTCCACCATGGCCCTGCTCAGTCAGTCCGCCTGGATGTTGGAAACTCCGGAGATATGATCTGCCCTCAGCAAGAGGAGGTTGGACTCTGCCCAACGGCAGAGGCGCTTGGCCTCCCTCATCAATTGAATGGACTGGGTACCCCCTTGCCTGTTGATGTGCGCTTTGGCTGTGACGTTGTCCATGAGGATGAGGACATGTCATCCGCGCACCTGAGGGAGGAAGCTTCGCAGGGCCAGATGGACAGCGTAAGTTCCAGCCAGTTGATGTTGTGACCTTGTTCTGTCCTTGACCATCTGCCTTGAGCTGTGAGCGAGTTGGTGTGAGCGCCCCATCCGGATAAGCTGGCGTCTGTGGTAAGGGTAAGACTCTGGGGCTCCTTGAAGAGCTGGCCCTTGTTGATGGAGGGGTTGATCCACCAGAGGAGGGAGGTGAGGACCTGTGGAGGTACCTTGACCCTGGATCTCGAGTTGCTTCTTCCGGATCTTTGGAATAGGAGCAGGAACCACTGCAGGGATCTGCTGTGTAAACGGGCCCAGGGAACAATGGATATGCATGAGACCATCTTACCTAGGAGTTTGGAGAGGTCAAGTAAAGAAACCTTTATGGGCCTTAGGAAGACTGAGAAATAACAAAGTTAGTGGAGGTGACAGTATTCCAATTGAACTATTCAAAATCTTATATGACGATGCAGTAAAAGTGCTACACTCAATTTGCCAGCAAATTTGGAAAACTCAACAGTGGCCACAGGATTGGAAAAAGTCAGTTTACATTCCAATTCCAAAGCAGGGCAATGCCAAAGAGTGTTAAAACTACTGCACCATTGCACTCATTTCACATACTAGCAAAGTTATGCTCAAAATCCTACAAGCTAGGCTCCAGCAATATGTGGATCGAGAACTACCAGAAGAACAGGCAGGATTTTGAAGAGGCAGAAGAGCTAGAGATCAAATTGTCAACATATGCTGGATCATGGAGAAAGCTAGGGAGTTCCAGAAAAACATCAACTTCTGCTTCATTGACTATGCTAAAGCCTTTGTGTGGATCACAACAAATTGTGGCTAGTTCTTAAAAGTGATGGGAGTACCAGACCATCCTATTTGTCTCTTGAGAAACCTATAGGCGGGTCAAGAAGCAACAGTGAGAACTGGACACGTGTTGTGGTAAGCCAGCAGCCTGCAAAGCTGGCAGCAGAGTCGGACAGTGGGAAGGAACATGGGCCAGTCCTGGAGTCTGAGGACAGCTCAAACGAGGGATCTACATCCAACACAGAGATGGGGCCAGGACCATCTGAGAGCTATGTGCCCGTTCCAGAGCCTCCAGAATCTGAAATCAGAGAGGCAGAGGAACAGGGGAGCCTGTTCCCAGCTGCGTGCTTGCGTAGAGCTGTCAGAAGGCAAGAACAATTAAAACAAAAGGGGCAACTCTGGAGTAAGGAGATGATTGACCCTTCCCATAAGACATAAAGGAGGAGCCTTTGCAGGAAGTAACTTTGTTTGTTCTGGTTGCTTTAAATACTGAAGCTCTGGGTTGACTTTGTGTTCTGTTTGGCCTTGTACAGCTAATTGGCAATTTAGTCATTGGCAGCATTTCAAGAGAGATAAAGGTGGGTGCTTATCAGCCTCATCCTGAAACACATGGCAGACTTCTGTTGAAGTATTCATAAACTGTCTGGGACTCATTACGGGCTGTGAATGCACATAATTCAGAGTCATTGAAATAAAAACAAATGTTTTGGGGAAAAACGTGTGATTGTTACTGTCTCAGAACCATTGGTTGGAACAGTTTGCTTCCTGCCCAAACAAACAAACCTTTAAATAAGGATGGAGCAGCTTCTTGTGGAGAATGCTTGGCTTACTCAACAGGTGGCTTACCAATGGCTCATGCCACCACCCACATGTTTATCCAACATGTCTTCTGGCTACACAGCCTACCTGATTGGGTCATTTCAGACAGAGGGGCACAATTTACAGCCCAATTCTGGAAAGGGCTGATGCTGGCCTTGGATGTGAAAATTTGCCTGTCATCAGCACATGATCCAGAAACTGACAGTGGAACTGAAAAAGCCATTGGGATCCTGGAGCAATACCTACGCTGCTTTGTGAACTAGCAACAAGACAATTGGTTGGATTATTTGGCAGTAGTAGAGTTCACGTTCAACAATTCACAGCACACCTCCATGCAAACAACCACTTTATTGGCTAATGTGGGTTATCATCCTTGGTTCTTTTCCCCTCACGCAACTCGACTCTCCAGTTCTGGTGGCTAATGACTATCCGTTGCAGGCCATCCATCAATTGGTGCGATGTATCTGAAAGCCAAAGAGTAAAAGAATAGTGGACCACTTTTGGCCATTGGCCTTAGGGGATTAGGTATGGTTGCTCACCAGGTACCTTCCATCAGACCAGCCAGTCAGGAAGCTAGACCACCGGTACCTTGGCCCACTCCCTGTTCAGGCGGTTATTAACCCAGTCATCTACTGCCTGATATTGCCACATTCAATGCGTGTCTGTTCTGTCCCACCCATAGCCACAAGGTGAGAGTCCATTTCTCGGCTTGATCTTCAGCTAATGACGGCTCCAAAACTTCCAACAAAGCAGGCTCAAATCTTAGAGCCAAGTCCTCCTCCTCCTCCTGACTCCCATTTATGTCACTCAACAAGGCAGGCTCAAACCTTAATGCCAGATCTTCCTCATCACTCGAGCCTATGTCTTCTGACAGAGCAGGTTCAAACCTCCGAGTCACAACACTATCCCTCACCGCAGGTCCCTTCCCCGAGTCTGACGATTGGATGCAGTTTTAATGGAAACCGTTCATGGAATCTCTGGATAAGGTCCGGGGCATGAACCGTGGAAGCATCCACCCAGGAAAGAACCTCTGATCCATCCTCTAGCCTCTCTAGCTACTGAAATCGTCCTTTCAGCCAGCGAGAATCCTGAATGCTGACTACCATGTTGTCAGCATCAGCATCATCGCTGGATACAGATGGAGAAATCATACCAGTGGGAGAACGGACAGTACACGATGGGGTGTCAGGAACCAGAAGGGAAGACAGGATGAATGCGCATGGAGCGTGGTAGGGTGAGCCGATATGCAATGGGATTGATGACCGCCTCGATAGGGAAGGGACCGATGAAATGATGGTCCAACTTTTTAATTGGACAATCAACTCGGAGATGCTTTGTGGACAATCACACCCTGTCTCCCACAACCAGCGGAGGCATCACCCGACACGAACGATCCGCGAATCTTTTGTAGTCCGCCTTAGCTCATTCCAATTGTTGTGAAATCAATTGGTGCACCGAATGTAGTTCAGATAAAAAGTCTCGTGTTTCTGGAACTGGGGAATCCAAGATCGACAATGGGAAAAACCTCGGATGGTAGCCCATATTTGCATAAAAAGGCGTCATGTGAGTGGAGGTGTGCTGGGAATTGTTAAAGGCAAACTCCGCCAAAGGGAGGTAGGTCACCTAATCGTTCTGTCGAAGGTTGACAAAACATCTTAGATATTGGGCGAGGATGCCAATTACTTTCTCAGTCCCGCCATCGGTTTCCGGGTGGTGCGCCGACGCCAAACACACCTGCACCCGTAGTGCAGTCATGAGACTCTTCCAGAATTGAGCGGTAAACTGGACACCGTGATCCGAAATGACCTTATCCGGTAGGCCATGCAAACGGAATACATGTTGCAGAAATAACTGGATGGTAGTACGAGCTGATGGTAACTTCCGACAGGGGATAAAATGGGCCATCTTGGTTAGCATATCAACCACTATGAGTACCATCGTATAACCCGATGAAGAGGGCAAGTGTGTTAAAAAGTCCATGGAGATTGCCCCCCATGGTTGGTCCGGAGTCGGCAGTGGTTGAAGGAGACCAGGAGGTGCACCCAATGCGGCTTTCGCTTGCCGGCACGGTACACAAGAGGCGACGTAGGCGAAGACGTCATGCCGGACTCGAGGCCACCAAAAAGTCCGTGTAACTAGATAAAGGGTTTTAAAGAACCCCAAATGGCTAGCAGCTGGGTTGTCATGACATTGAGTCATGATGAGGCTCTAAGTGTCCTGGTGGGCACATATAATCGGCCCCGATGTCTAGTAAGCCCTCCTCCAGAGTCCATGTGGAGTCAGGTTAATTTCTCCCATTCTCTGCTGCGACCAAGTGTCTAAGCGCTGCGCCTCTCGTACCCGAGCCCTCAAATCCACCAGTTCCTGGATAACGGCCAAAGATTCCAGTGGCAGCACTGTACGTGGAGGAAGAGGGTCCTCGGGACAAAGATACTCAGGTTTACAGGACAGGGCATCCGCTCTCTGATTTTGACCACTGGGAATGTAAGTGACTGAAAAATTGAACCTGGCAAAGAACAACGACCACCGGATCTGTCGTTGGTTCAACTTCCTAGCAGTGGTCAAGTGTTCCAGATCGGGGGTAACCAATCCGCCTCCTTCTTGCTAAAAACATAGGAGAAGTCAGATAGTTCAGGAGGTACCGAGACGGCGGGGGCAGCGATGTCCTGGCCAGCACAGGCATGTCTAAGATGATCCACACACTGGAGGCTCGGGAAGGAAATGGCGTTCTGCACCCAAGCCACCAGAGGATCCTGTAACCGTAGCCAGGCCATACCAAGGACCAAAGGGAGATGGAGGTCCGCAGTGATGTAAAAACTAATCGCCTCCTCATGGTCCCCAATAGCCAGGCACAATGGCTGCGTGGCGAAACGAATGGGCCCAGCCCGAAGCTCCCACCCATCAATCGTTTCTACCTTGATTGGAAGCTCCACCGCAACCAAAGGGACGTCAAAATGAGTTGTGAAGGCCTGGTCCATGAAACTGGTAGTAGCTCCCGAATCCACCAACGCAACTGCAGGAATCCCCTCCGACCGGGACTGCAAGAAAGGTGGTAAAGAAAGGGGGTAAATGTCGAGGGGGACCAGAGTTCACCTCCGCCACTTTGGGCAGTTGACTAATACATGCCCGACCTAGGGTTTCCCCGAGGCCAGGCCTGCCCCATTTCCTGACTTTACACGGTTAGATTCAGGCACTGGTTTGCATGCCCCCCATCGTTTACCTGGGCAGGAATTCGCAAAATGTCCAGGCTCCCCACAATACAGGCATAGGCCTCCTTGAAGTCTCTGGGTACATTCTTGGGCCGTCAAACGAGGTCGGACCGCATCCAACTCCATCGGCTCCTTGGCCCTGGCCATGGCACTGTGAGAGACCTGGGGTGCTGGTTGTACAAGATGCTGTGGCCTTGAGGTGGACGGCTGTTCCGGAACTGGGTGTCTAGTCTTACACCCTTGAAGCCGGGTGTCAATGCGCAAACATTGCACTACCAGAGCATCAAGGGTCAGGGCCGGCTCCACGTGCACCAACTCGTATATCCTCTGCCCATGCAGAATCCATACAAAGCAGACAAAACTCTGAAATGAACTCCTGCAAGGGGCGTTTCCCCTGGCAAAGTTCCTTTAAACATCTGGCAGCGGTCTGAGCTTTTATGGGGTCCTCATACATCGAGCATAGATGGTGCCAAAAGCCCTGATAGTCAGTTAGTAAAGGACTATTTTGCACCAATAGAGGAGTGGCCCACCTAGCAGCCGAACCCGACAAAAGACTGATAACAAACCCCACCCAAGCCCGGTCATCAGGGAAATCTTCTGGCTGCAGAGACATAAATAATTGACATTGCCCCATAAAAACCAGGAACATTTCAGGCTGTCCAGAGAATTTATCCGGCACAGCTACCGGGCATTTCTTACGTGAAGGGGGAGGAGGTGCAGCAGCAGGAGCTTGCAGCAACGTAAGTTGGTTAACCAGTTGGGGGACTTGTTGCTGCAAAACCTGGCTATCATGCAGAAGTTGATTAATCTGCTGTTGCTACTGTTGGTTATCCATCTTGGTCAGAAGATGGTGTAAAGGTTCGGGTCAAAAATGTTCTGTCCTACCTATAGCCATAAGGTGAGAGTCCAAACTTCCAAAGGAAAATACTCAAACAGACAGAAACAGAAATGACAGAGTTAACTTCTCTTGGCTGAATTCGTCCTTGGCAGTTTTCCCAGAAGCTGCCTACCAAGTCCGATAACGAGCAAAGCAATAAATCAGAAGTGTCCGTCACACAGAATAATTCATCCGAACTGCTAACTCTAAAAGACAATTTGACCCGGACAGGGATTCAGAGCTAACACGCCTCCTTATATTCCCTGAGGGCATGTCAGTCTCTTTTCTTTTTACGTTGTAAGTCACGTTTCTGCCTGCGTCTTTGCCTTGCGTCAGACCAGCATTTCTCAGCTTGATCTTCAGCTAATGACTCCGGCACGCTCTCCTGATTATCTGCACGCTCTCCTGACATCTGAGGCACAATCAGGGAGGAAGTATCTGGAGAGGAAGATGGCTCCAAAACTTCCAACAAAGCAGGCTCAAATCTTAGAGCCAAGTCCTCCTCCTCCTCCTGACTCCCGTCTATGTCACTCAACAAGGCAGGCTCAAACCTTAATGCCAGATCTTCCTCATCGCTCGAGCCTATGTCTTCTGACAGAGCAGGTTCAAACCTCCGAGTCACAACACGTATCCATCTGGTCTTCCAAAGATCCCTCCTTGTTCCTGAATGGCCAGCCTGTCCACTCTGCCAACCTATCCATCCCCAGACAGCACCATGTAACAGAGATGGACCACATGAATATGAGGTTGCCAGCATTCAGGACTCCCACTGGCTGAAAGTATGGTTCCAGTGTCTAATTGAGTGGAAGGGTTATAGACCAGAGGATTTCACTTGGGAGAATGCAACTTCCATGCATGTACCTGCTTTGGTGAAAGCATTCCATGACCAGTTCCCCTCGTGCCCGCATCTGGATCACTCAACCCCGGAGAATGACCCTGTAGTGAGGGATAGTGTTGTGGTAGGCTGGTGGCCTGCAGAGCTGGCAGCAGAATCAGACAGTGGGGAGGAACATGGGCCAATCCTAGAGTTTGGGGAAGGCTCAGACGAGGGATCTACATCCAACACATGTGATTGTTACCGTCTCAGGAAGCCTTGATCAGAACAACATGGACCCACTGACTAATTGAGAAAGGCATTTGACAAGGCTGAATACTGTCACCCTGCCTATTTAATTTATATGCGGACACATGACAAAGGTGGGGCTAGATGAATCACAAGTTGGAATTAAGATTGCTGGGTGTCAGCCTTCAAGATTCTCTCCCTTTGCTTTGTATCTTTCGGCTGTCATAGTAATGGGGGGAGGAGGGGGGAAGTGAGCTGGAGGTGTTACAAACAGAACTGTATAAACTGGGAGGGGGGAATACATTCTTGCTTAGGTTTCTATTCCTTGCTTAGCTTTCTCTTTTATGCTATGTGCAGCTGCAAATCTTTATCAAAGTATGCCAAGGTCAACGGACCGAAGCCTCATCACCACCTGGGGATGTCCACATGATGATATTCACAACTTTTAATTGGAAGAACCATTTGAACTATTGGGGGTGGGAACGTTGCCATTGCTTTGTATATGTGATTTACGCGCCTATTTTCTCAGATTCAGAATTCTTTTGTTGCTACAACTTGACTTCCAGTAAAAGATATCTTTTTTCTAATTAAAAGAGTCTAAGTATTTCTTTCTTGGATTTTGAATGGAGCACCAGTTGACATTATTCTGAATCTCACCCTACCAGCCCACCCGGAGAGATAATTCAATTTCTTCTGAGGGGGTCTGAACATCATGTCAAGTCCAGCCAGCGACCAAGAAGACCTGGGAGTCAGCTGGAAGGATCCTGAGGAAAAGTCTCCTCCAGGAGTGACCACTACCCATCGGCGTGGAAGAGAGGAGCCATGGCAGGAGAAGGAAAGGAAGAATTTTTTACTAACTCAAGCCAGGCATCTTCTAAATGAAGTTATCAGAGATCCTCAAACTGAACAAAGGTATGAGGGAGAGGAGGGGGAGGCAGCCCCAGCTAGAAGCAGAGCAGCCACCACCATAAATCAACCCGGGCTAGAGCAACAGGCAGCAGCAGCCCAGGGGCCCCCAGCGGGAGGAGTAATTGCCAGAAGACGGAGAACTCCAAAGGTGCCTCCATTGGAAGTAAAATATGGGGGGGATCCCAAGGAGTTAGGATTTTTCCTGGCACAAGTCTGGAGCCATATGGAGGAATACAGAGGGGATTTTTCCTCAGAAGCAGCCAAAGTTAGATGTGTTACCAGGGCTCTGGAGCATTATCATTATGCAAAGTCACCATCCATTTGCAGCAATGGATGGTGACTTTGCATAATGATAATGCTCCTCAGCTGATGAATTATGACCTGTTCATGACTGCACTGCAGGCCAGGTTTGAAGACCCACTTGCTGAACGTAAGGCCAGAATTAGGGTGAAGACCATAAATCAGGGGCAGAGATCAGTGGCTGACTACACCCAGGAAGTTAGAGAGCTGGCATGTCATAGTCAAGGCTGGTCCCAGGGAGCCCTGATAGAAGCATTCAAAGATGGGTTAAATGAAGATGTATACCAAAGTTGCATTGCCAGAAGAGACCCCAATGAGCTGCAGATGTGGTATGTGCTGGCAGCAGAGGTGGACATTGATCTAATCTGAAACAGACACCGGGGGGGTTCTGGTTGGAGCAAGTCCTCCCCCACCCGTCCTCAAGAAGCCTTAAAACCCCGAAAGGGAGGGGTGGTGGCGAGACCCAAGACTACTGCTTGCTTCCGATATGGGAAGGAAGGTCACTGGGCTGCAGATTGCCATGCCAAGTTGGAACCAAAGGGGGCGCCAGGAGGAGGAAAAAGACCTGAAAAAATCCTAGTGAAGCCTCACGAAATGGTGCTTAAAGTGGATGAGGTTGTAGAGGCCGCCCCTCTGAAAGGAGAGGAGCTGGGAACTCCAACCTCTTCTGAAGAGAGTGAATTTGAATCGGAAGACGACTCATTGGTAAGTCCAAACAAGGGCCCTATGACCATTCCAGTGAAGTTAAGGGTACCTACTCCAGGTACCGGGAGAAATATCAACAACCTCAGATATGCAGATGATACCACTCTAATGGCAGAAAGAGTATCTTGATGCAGGTGAAGGAGGAGAGTGCAAAAGTTGGCTTGAAACTCAACATTAAGAAAACTAAGATCATGGCATCTGGCCCTCTCAATTCCTGGCAAATAGATGGGCAAGAAATGGAGGTAATGACAGATTTTATTTTTCTGGGCTCCAAGATCACTGTAGGGGACTACAGCCAAGAAATTAAAAGATCCTTGCTCCTGGGGGGGAAAGCTATGGCAAATCTAGACAGCATACTGAAAAGGAGAGACATCACCCTGCCAACAAAAGTGCGTATAGTCAAGACTATGGTTTTCCTAGTTGCAATGTATGGCTGTAAAAGTTAGACTATAAGGAAGGCTGAGCGCCCAAAATTGAGGCCTTTGAACTATGGTGCTGGAGAAGATTCCTGCGAGTCCCAGTCAATCCTAGAATAGATCAACCCTGACTGCTCTTTAGAAGGCCAGATCCTGAAGATGAAACTCAAATATTTTGGCCACCTATGAGAAGGAAGGATTCACTGGAGAAGAGCCTAAGGCTGTAGGACTGAGGGCAAAAGAAGAAGGGGACGACAGAGAATGAGGTGGCTGGATGGAGTCACTGAAGCAGTCTGTGTGAGTTTAAACGGACTTCGGGGGATGGTAGAGGACAGGAAAGCTTGGAGGAAAATTGTCCATGGGGTCGCAATGGGTTGGACATGACTAACAACAATAGCATATACTGAGAGACCTTACTAGTTTGAATATCAGACTTCAGCCTGAATAGATAAAATTATTTCTTGTGAGACAGGCTGCTTTAACTCTTTCTATAGCTCAAGTGATAATCATTACAGAGCTCAAAAACACTAGTATGAGAAAAAAAATCAAGAACATCAAGAAAACAAATCTTAGGAAAGTCTCTAAAAATAAAGATAAGGAATAGAAACCTTGTTTTTGTAGGAGAAAAAAACATGAGCAAAGACTTGTCATAGCTATAGTCCTAAACAATCCACTTTCATTCTCAAACTGTTACCAAAATGGGTAGCCTTCTGTTTGTGTACTTTTCTGTGCATGTCTAAGAAGAATCTGGATTATAGATTTCATGTTTGGCCGTGACAGCAGTCCTTTAAAGCCCTATCATATATTTATCAAAAGATAAACTGAATAGTATCATCTCCTAAAAGAAATCAAATTTAGTGAAACTGCAATGAACCACTCACTCTCCAGACATTTCATATTTCATCCCATTTAATGTTATTATCTCTATATTTATATTCTCTTCTTCAAGACCCAAAGCATCACAAAGCTACTCAATATCACCAGCCAGTATAAATCCAATAAAAACAAACCCATCACCTGAAAAAAAAAATACATGAGCAGAGTTTACATGGATAAACTGCAGTCACAAAAGGACTGTGGGAATAATCTGGAGCTGTTTGAATAGATATTTGTATTCATAGTTATGTGTCATGAAAAGCTCTCCTGCTAGCATCCAAAAGGCCCTCTGGTCTTGCTACTTGTTTTGTCTTCAAAGGTGTCTCACATGAAAGAGAGATATCTTTCATGATATCTTTCTTTCAGATGTCTTATCTGTCTGTTAAAAATATATAATTTGTCAACTCAAGTCAATAATCATACCTACTACTTTTGTTTATTTTTCCCACAACAACCTTGTGAAGTAGGTTGAGATGAGAGAGAGAGTGGGTGACTGGCTCAGTCACCTAGTTAACTTCATGTCTAAGGAAGGCCTGAAACACACAGACTCAAGCTTTCTGGGCCAGTACCTTAATCATGACACCAAACTAGCTCTCAAATGTGTTCACTTAACTCAGGAATGCTGAGGAACTCCAATTTTAGGATTTCATCTATCAGCTTTGTAATTCAGAGTCAGGTTGGAGCAGAATAAATATCACACCTGGAGGAAAGGTATTGGGAAGGCAGTATTTGGCCAAGACGGGTATTTCACACCACCCGAATTCAGCCCCTGTTAAATTCTGGGCCAGGAGCCAGGACAGTGAGGGAGGTTGACATCAACCCTGGAAACTCTAAAATACAAACAGCCAAACAAACAAGCCCTCAACTAACAAGGTTATGATGGATGACAAGGAAGAAGACAAGCTAGTCCGCCAGTTTGCCACCCTTTGCCCAGGAGACCAAGATATGATACTAATGAAGATTGAAACAATTAATCAAATGTTGAGGTCAGCAGCTACTGCAACAGAAAGCTTGAATGTTTTGCTTCCTTCTGGCAGCTACTCTATGGAATTGCTATCAAGCCTGGCTTCTGAAAGCATAGTCTAGATGGTCCCCAATCTTTCCAGCTTGGCAGCCCAGCATGAGAGGAGGAAGGATGGGATGTTTCCATGCAAGTGGCCTGTGTGCACACACAGCTCCAGTTGTGCAATTGTTGGGCCCATGTGCCTGCCACTTCTATGGCCTGGTTCTTAAACAATCATGGACTGTGATTGGTAGTGGAATGTGGTCCAGGGATTAAGGACCTTTGGTACAGAGATAAAATGTTGATGTCAACTCATAAAACATTCCTATGCCTGTTTTAGTAGTTGCCATAAAAAAGGGGGGGGAGAGGAGGAAGGAAATCTGGAAGAGCTTTCGCCTGTGAATATATTTAATTGAGATTGAAGGGAGAAGCAAGAGGATGGCTAGCCACCCTCCACAAGAGGGTTTTAATAGTTGCCATAAAAAAGGGGGAAAGCGAAGGTACATTCCCACTCTTATCTTTAAAAAATTGTAACTAAAATACCAGAGCTTTTGCCCACGAATCTATTTAATTGGAGAATGTGAATGATAATACCCAGCCTGTGAATGTGTTCAATTGGAAAATCTAGTTTATGAGACACCCAGGAGGAGGAGGAGAAAACAGGGTCACAGATTATTGTAAATTATGTATGCCAGAGTTGGCTTCATACAGGGCAGTATCAGTATATCGCCTCTAATGAATCCTTTGAAGTTTATTGAAGTTGGCTCAAGAATTCAATTAGAGCAATTTCTGGAATCCTGACAATTGTTGCATAAGCTGCACTGGTTGTTGGTCTGTTTCCATATCCAACTCAAGGTATTGATCATTACATTTAAGGTCCTTTATGGCATGGCTCCAGGGGTATCTGAGCCTCAATCTAATGGGATTGGCTTGTTCTACTTGTTCAGCAAAAGAGGCTTACTTTGGATCCCATATCCCATATGAAAGAAGATTAGATTAGATTGGAAGATTAGAATACTTTGTTGGCCAAGTATGATTGGACACACAAGGAATTTGTCTTGGTGTAAATACTCTCAGTATACATAAAGAAAAGGTACATTAGTTAAGAATCAAGAATCATAAAGTACAACACTTAATGATAGTCATAGGGTACAATCAACAATCAAATCATACTAGGAAACAGTCAATATAAATTGTAAGGATACAAGCAACAAAGTTACAGTCCTACAATCACAAGTGGGAGGGGATGGGCGATAAGGAGTGATGAGAAGATTAGCAGTAATAGTAGTGTACACTTTGTAAATAGTTGAACGGTGTTGAGGGAATTATTTGTTTAGCAGAGTGATGGCTTTCGGGGAAAAACTGTTCTTGTGTCTAGTTGTTCTGTTGTGCAGTGCTCTATAGCATCGTTTTGAGGGAAGGAGTTGAAACAGTTTATGTCTGGGATGTGAGGGATCTGTAAATATTTTCACAGCCCTCTTTTTGACTCGTGCAGTATACAGGTCCTCGATTGAAGGCAGGTGGGTAGTAATTGTTTTTTCTGCAGTCTTAATTGAATTAATCTCTGAAGTCCGTGTCTGTCCTGTTGGGTTGCAGAACCAAACCAGACAGTTATAGGGGTGCAGATGATAGAGTCAATAATTCCTCTGTAGAACTGTATCAGCAGCTTCTTGGCAATTTGAGCTTTCTGAGTTGGTGCAGAAAGAACATTCTTTGTTGTGCTTTTTTGATGATGTTTTTAATGTTAGGTATTCATTTTAGGTCATGTGTTATAGTAGAACCTAGAAATTTGAAGGTCTCTACTGTTGATACTGTGTTGTCTAGTATTGTAAGAGGTGGTAGTATGGGAGGGTTTCTTCTAAAGTCTACCACCATTTCTTTGGTTCGAGTGTGTTCAGTTCCAGATTGTTCCAGTTACACCACGAGGCAAGTTGTATAACCTCCTGTTTGTATGCAGATTCATTGTTGTCTAGAATGAGACCAATCATTGTTGTGTCTTCAGCAAACTTCAGTATTTTAACAGATGGATTGTTTGAGATGCAGTCATTGGTATATAGGGAGAAGTGGAGATAGCACACAGCCTTGGGGGGTGGGCTGTGCTGATTGTACAGGTATAGGAAGTGATTCAGCCTAGCTTCACCTGCTGCTTCCTGTCTGTTAGGAAGCTTATGATCCACTTACAAGTGTGTTCAGGTACCGTTAGTTGGTTTAATTTACTTAGAAGAGTGTCTGGAATGATGCTATTGAATGCTAAACTGAAGTCTACAAAGAGGAACCTTGCGTAGGTATTTGGAGATTCAAGGTGTTGTAGGATGCAATGCAGAGCCATGTTAACAGCATCATCTGTTGATCTATTTGCTCGGTATGAAACTGCATGGGATCTAACAGCGGATCCGTGATGGTTTTCAGGTGGGACAGCACAAGCCTTTCAAAGATTTTCATGACTACAGATGTTAGAGCAACTGGTCTGTAGTCCTTCAGTTCCTTGATGGAGGGCTTCTTTGGCACTGAGATGATGGTAGAACATTTGAAGCAGGAAGGAACATAGCACATCTCTAGTGATCTATTGAAGATTTGGGTGAAGATGGGGGCCAATTGGTCAGCACAGACTTTTAAGCAAGAAGGAGTTATCTTGTCTGGCCCTGGTTTCTGTCTGATCTTGCACTTCTTTTTCTGTGATCACCAGAGGTTGCGAGCCCAATGGATTGGGGCCAGTTGTAGGAGGCTTGGCTGATGTTGGTGTGTTTGAGATGTGGGTTGTGGAGATAGGAGGCTGTAGTTTCTTTTCAAACCTGCAGGCTAGTGGGTCTAGGAGAAGATCCCTTTTGCAGTCTTCCATTGGGATATTCTTTTCCTGGAGGTTCTTCCTGGCCTTCCAGAAGAACCTTAAACCTAGTTCTTCTGGCTGGGTTGGGATCCCAATAAGGCGCTCTATATTGAGAGTGCTGGGATAGAGAAAAGATCTCCATCACTATGCTACCAGTATGGTTTTTACTCTTTATTTACTCTTTCTAAATTTTAATCATTATTTTAAAAGATAATCTTATCATTCCACCCAGAATAGCTGGAATAGTGAGATGGATGAAATATTATATATTACATAAATAAAATAATAAATAAATAAATGTGGTTTGGATCAAATCTAGAGAGAGTCAGAATATTTGATCCAGAGATTCACTTCCCCCGCTTCAAAAACTCAGAACCTTAGCATTTGTTATAAACTCTTCAGGAACAGTTGGCTTAATCTAGCCAATGTTTAAACCCCTAGAAGGTAATTATAATCAATGTTTCTTTATAAAAGTTAGCAGCATGATATATAGCCTTTCTGTTCAGGCAAGGATAAATTGTCTCAGAAGTGTCTGCAGTTGTTTGATCAGGAATACACATTATTCTTTTCTTTTTTACATAATCAAACACAGTGAGTGATGTACTGTGGATATGTTTAAACAAACGGTGTCTCCCAAGAATTACAAATGGAAGGCAAATTCTAGAGAAAGCAATGGGAATTGCACTTCCAAATATATAGAAACAAAGGTGGTTATAATAGGATAATATGCATCTTAAAAGTTATTGCAATAATACCCTCCATCTTACTCTCTTTTTCAAGGCAAAATGTTACAAACAGTAGAATGGAGAGCTCAGAGGATGGAGTTCCAGCCCAGAGGATGGAGTTAATTAAAGGCTTATTATTCCAATAATAAATAAACCCATTATTCTCTATCAGAGATAGAGAACCTGTGGGCCTCAGGGTAATACTGAACTAATATTCTCAGCATCTTTTAGTCAGCACCTTTTCTTGTACTCAATATTTGCATTTGTCACATTGTGTTCAGAACTCTCATCATAAATATTGTCATGGGTTATATTGTACTCAAAGCAGATTTCTTCTGCTTGTCTGCAAACCTTACCTGTTCAGATAATTTTTAATATTCCCCGCCGCCAATCTTTTTTATGACACCTCTTTATTTTAACTAAACATTACTTTGACAGCCTGGAATCTTTGTCCCTGAACACTTACTCTGTTTTCTTATTGCTGACTTAACATTTGAATAGCATAGAGCCTTTCAAGAGTCATCAGTATTCACTTTTCTCATTTTAGTACCTGGAAAGCTTAAATAACTCAGGCTAATGAGATTCTATTTTGCTGACATTATAATTTTAAAAAAATTCAACTCAATACTAATAGTCAATTTCTCATCTTATTCTGTCCTTTTTTATATTCATTTATGCCTTTAAAAAGATAATTTGCATTTATATACCCATTTAAATATGTATGTGTACATGAATTTTCTCTCAGAATATAAATTTGTTCATTGGTGCATAGTGGTTGATGAATAACTACATTCTAATCTGCATCTGAAGCTAACAGATATGAATCAGATCATATTACATCTCCCAAGCGTGCATTTCCTCAGGTTCCCTATGTTGTTTTCATTTTGTATTGTAATAACAATTTATGCATGATCCATAATTCCTAATAAATATGATCAATTGTTTAATTTATCTGTAACTTCCCGGAACTACGGTCTGAATCTGAAAGGAAAAAAGAAAACTATACACATTTGGCTGGAAGAATAATTGTTTTAAAACAATGATTGCCTCTTCAAACATGGAACAAACCATGATTAAATGCCATTTAATTTTCTACCTACCAACACTATAGAACTAATCAGACTTGCTCCCTCAATTTTCTTTATTGTATTGTTTTCCAGAAACCAGAAAGTCCACTTGCCTCTTAAAAAGCATATTTGGATCTTAACAGAGAAGCCATCCATACAGGGGGTGGGATTCTACTGGTTTGCACCAGTTCGGTAGAACCGGTTTTATTAACATTCTTGGTAGTTCGAAAAACTGGTAAAATGGGCCCTTGGCTGGCCCTGCCCCTTTCTGCCCGCTCCTCCATTCCTGGCCCAGTTTTTCTTGGCGAGAGCTCCGCCGCCAGGCAGGAGGGTCCATCTGTCAGCTGTGCTGGGTGCCCCAGGTGAAGCTCTTCACACTCTGCCCAGAGCCAGGCAGGGATGGTGGCTGAGCGCTTCTCCCGGGGTGGGCCAATCCTGTGCTGCGGCCCCGGGAGATTCGCCTCCCCATGTGGGGTTGGGCTGCCCTCTCGGGCAGTGGAGGCTTTGTCGTACTGGTAGTAGGGCATCATTTTTAAAAGAATTGGCTTTGCCTTCGAAGGCGAAGGGAAGGTGGCAACAGGAGTGCCTAAAGCTGAGTGTCTCCGCTGTGCTCCGGTTACAGGGAAAAGCCCTGGCTGGCCGCGAATCGCTGCGCCAAATGCTGCAGCGTTGCTCTAAAGGCCGCGACAGCATGGGGAGAAGGGAAAGCAATGATAGCGGAAGGTCTCCCAATACAAAGTGCCCCACCAACGCCAAAGTCAACGCAGGCAGCACCATATCCAGGTATGCAACAAAAGTACTTCCTAACGGCAAGCCCACCCGCCATTCCTCCCCATTTTGTATGTTTAATATAAGCCTTAATTTGGGGGGAGGGGCTTAATTTGATTTTATGCCTATAAAGCATGCTGGGACGGGGAGGCCGTATTGTTGGAGAAACATGGTACATTCTTAAGCTAACTTTAGATAATTTTGTACTATTGTCTTTTTTGTCCTATATATATCTGCAAAAGGTTGTAAAAAGCTTCAGTACATTTTAAGCTGCATTCTAAAAACATTAGGTGACCAAACATGGCTTCCCCTGGCTTCTCTCTCTCTCTGCTATAGAGAGAGCATTCCATTAGGGACTGTTGGTCCAGGTAAGTAGTCTTGGCTAGGAAAGATTTTTGTGCCATTAGTGGCACAAAATAGCAAACTCTTTTGGTTTGTTAATAGTATTTCCATTTTAAGTGTTTCTTTTTCAATTAATGAATTGTAATTATTAAAATATCAGCCATTATTTTATATGCACAGTGCAACATCTTTTTTATAGACTGTCATTTTCAAATCCACTTTCAGTTCCATCTCAGTCTTGTCTGGTGAAACTTGTTCCTCTTCCATAACATCTTTTAAACACTAACTAGCTATAGTGTCAGGGACTCTGAAAAGTAACTGAGTATTACTGATCTTCGCTCCTCACCTGCTTTCTTTGCTTGCCACTGCCTTCACCACTCTATTTACAACAACAATTGAGTCCAAACCAATACATTGTTGATTTTTTTTTGCAGTATATTACCAAGATGAAAAGACAAATGAGTTTGGCCAAAAGAGTCCAAAAGAGTCACAACCACAACCATTGGAGTCTGAGGAAAGCAGTGCCAGCACATCATCCACACTGCAATCTGGGAAAAGCAGCACCAACACATCATCTACCCTGCAACCAGGGAAAAGCAGTGCCAGCAAAGATGTTATCATTGGAAGAACTGAGTCAGACATTGAAAAGAATCTTCCTGACTGTTGGACACTTGCAGCAGTAAATTTTAGGGAAAAATCTGATGGACAGGAAGTTTCCCAGAAAAAATTAGGTTGCAAGCATTGCAGAAGATTTGAAATTTCAACCAAAGAAAAAAGTGTCCTTGGGCAAAGGAATGGAAGTATGTCCAAATTGAACCAGCAGGAAAGAGTAAAGAAGTGCAGCAAGCTTCTCTCAGAAAGAAATTGAAGGAACATTTCTCATCTAAAGCTCACAATATTTGTACAGATAAGTTGAGGCAATGTGAGCAGGATATGATAAACAAAGGACTGGAGAGGATGACTGAGAAATATTTGGGTAGTTCATGTAGAGTGTTTACTACAGTGTATAGTCTGGCACAAACATGCAGACCATTTTCACCTATAGAAGATTTGATTGCACTGCAAATAAAAAATGATTTAGATTTGGGAATAGGATTGCATTCTCGTAAAACTGCAGATGCAATAGTAGATTTCATTGCAAAAGACGTTAGGGGTTGATCTTAAACTACAGGCATCTTCCACTGGTTGTTTCAAAGCGAAACAACCCACATGGCCCTTTCCCCTACCACATTCCCAAAGAGGTGAGAAAATCTCAAGGCGTTCTGGTGCAAGGATACAAGTTATAAAATAGCAGTTGTCACAGGCAATAGTGATAAATCAAATTCAACTGAATGGCAGTATCACTTTAAAAGAATCAATGCAAAAGGAATACATCAGGAGGGTCCACAAAATATTAAAATCAAAACTGAATTCTGGAAACATAATTAAAGCCATTAATACATGGCAGTTCCAGTGATACCCTACCCAGCTGGAATCATCAACTAGACTGTGGCTGAAATGGAAAACCTGGACCGGAAAACATGTAAACTTTGAATATGTACCACGCTTTACATAGGAACCTTGAATGTAAGATCCATGAATCAAGGCAAGTGTACATGGTCAAACAAGAGATGACAAGACTGAATACTGACATCTTAGGAATCAGCAAATTAAAATGGACAGGAATGGGTGAATTTATTTCAGGTGACTATCAGGTATACTACTGCGGACAAGAATCCCTCAGAAGAAATGGAATAGCCTCCTTAGTCAATAAAAGAGTAGGAAAAGATATACTGGGATACAATCCTCAAAATGACAAAATGATCTCAGTTTGAATCCAAGGCAAACCATTTAATATCACAGTAGTCCAAGTCTATGCTCCAACCACTGGTGCTGAAGAGGACAAAGTTGACTGGTTCTATGAAGCCCTACGACACCTTATAGAATTAACACCTAAAAATGATGTCCTTATCATCATGGGGGATTGGAATGATAAAGTAGGAAGACAAAAGATAACCAGAATAACGGGAAAGTTTGGCCTTGGAGTACCAAATGAAGCAGGGCACAGGCTGGTAGAATTTTGTCAAGAGAATACAATGGTCATAGTAAACACTCTTTTCCAACAACCCAAGAGACAGCTCTACACATGGACATCACCAATACAGAAATCAGATTGACTATGTGCTCTGCAGCCAAAGATGGAGAAGCTCTATACAGTCAGTAAAAACAAGACCAGGAGCTGACTGTGGCTCAGAACATGAGCTTCTCATTGCAAAATTTAGGCTTAAATTGAAGAAATTAGGGAAAAATACTAGGCCACTTGGGTATGAACTAAATCAATGGTTGCCAATCAGTGGGCCGGGGACCACTGATGGTCCATGAGAAAATTTTGGTAGTCCACAGAGAAATGTCCCCCCAAAGCATCCCCCTGAAAGCAATTAATCCAGGCTGTGTGGGAACACAAAGCTGTGCTGCCCACATGGCCTGCCCACCCGCTGGTCCTCACCCTTCAGCCAAGCGCAAACCTTGAGTAGAGCAATGTGAGCTGGAACTGGAAGGTAAGACCAATGGTGGGGGAGGGAAATCAGCCCCGGGATGGCTTGCTGATGTTGGTGGGAAAGTCGGCCCTATATTCCAGAGCTGCAGTAGTTACAGGACTGGCCCTTTGATCATCCCGGAGGAGCTCCTCCAGTCCATAGCAAGCCAGTGCACCCGGGTGTAGGAGCAGCTGCTCCGGGATGACCAAAGGGCCAGTCCTGTGACTACTGCAGCTCTGGAATATGGGACAGACTTTCCCACCAACATCAGCAAGCCGTCAGTCAAAATTCATATTAGTGGCCCGCAGGATTTTAAATTATGAGTTTGGTGGTCCCTGAGGTCCAAAAGGTTGGCAACCCCTGAACTAAATAATATCCCTGATGAATATACAGTAGAGGTGACAAATAAATTTAAGGAATTAGATCTGATAGAGTGCCTGAAGAACTATTGACAGAGATTCACAACATTGTAAAAGAGGTAGCAACTAAAATCATCCCAAAGAAAAAGAAATGCAAGAAAGCAAAATTGCTGTCTGAGGAAGCTTTACAAATAGCTTAGGAAAGAAGGGACGTGAAAGGCAAGGGAGAAAGAGAAAGATACACCCAAATGAATGCAGAACTCCAGAAAATAGCTAGAAGAGGTAAGAATACCTTCTTAAATGAGCAGTGCAAAGAAATAGAAGAAAACAATAGAATAGGGAGGACTAGAGATCTCTTCAAGAAAATTGGAGATATGAAGGGAACATTTCATGCAAAGATGGGTATGATAAAGGACCAAAATGGCAGGGACCTAACAAAGGCAGAAGTGATTAAGAAGAGGTGGCAAAATTACACAGAAGAACTATACAAGAATGAGCTTAATGTCCCTGATAACCACGATGGGATGGTCACTGACCTCGAGCCAGACATTTTTTTTTTAATTTGTCAATTGCTTACAAGATAATAGGTATAAGTAAAAACATAGTTATGAATACATGGATACATATAAGAAAAATAAAAAAACATATAAAAGAAACAATAGGACAGGGACCATAGGCATGGTAGTGCGCTTGTGTATGCCCCCTACAAACCTCTTAGGAAAGGGGTGAGGTCAATAGCAGACAGTCTAAGGTTAAAGTTTTTGGGGTTTGGGGAAAAAAACCACGGAGTCAAATAGAGTATTCCAGACATTGACCACTCTGTGGCTGAAGTCGTATTTCCTGCAATCAAGTTTGGTGATTTAACCTTGAGTTTGTATCTATCCTAGAATGTGAAGTGAAATGGGTCTTAGGAAAACTGAGCAACAACAAAGCTAATGGAGATGACAGTATTCCAGTTGAGCTATTCAAAGTCTTAAAAGATGATACAGTAAAAGTGCTACACTCAATTTGCCAGCAAATTTGGAAAACTCAACAGTGGCCACAGGATTGGAAAAGGTCAGTTTATGTTAGGAATATAAGTCACCTAACAGGTATTTGGGTTAGAAATATAGAAACCAGGATAAACATTTTAGTACTATATCTTTAAGGGAATGCAAGAGCATGCAATTGGGTGTGGTTTCTCAAACAGCCATAAGATGGAGCCAGAAACCTGGGTTGTTTAGTCTTAGTCTGAGTCTCAGAAGAGAGCATGAGTGTATGTTTGTTTCCTTCTGTTGGAAAGTATTGCCGTTGCTCCATTTTTCCTAATTGACTGATATTACTGGATTTAATGTAAGTCTGATACTGAACTGTTTTTGACACTGGAGTTTGATATTTGAATTATCCCTGGATTGAAAACTGACTGATTTAACTTGTGAATGACTTTTGGACTGCTTATTTTGAACTTTGCTTAAACCTTTCTGGAAGTAAAAACCTACATTTACTGTACAGTGTATCTGTGTGCTCTGTGTGTATTATTCCAACACTACTCTCTATACGTCTCCCTGTGTGCGCCCATTCTCCTAACGGGGAATTACCTCAACAATTTACATTCCAATTCCAAAGAAGGGCAATGCCAAAGAATGTTCAAACTATCGCACCATTGCACTCATTTCACATGCTAGTAAAGTTATGTTTAAAATCCTACAAGCTAGGCTCCAGCAATATGTGGATTGAGAACTACCAGAAGAACAGGCAGGATTTTGAAGAGGCAGAGGAACTAGAGATCAAATTGTCAACATATGCTGGATCATGGAGAAAGCTAGGGAGTTCCAGAAAAACATCTACTTTTGCTTCATTGACTATGCTAAAGCCTTTGTGTGGATCACAACAAATTGTGGCAAGTTTTTAAAGTGATGGGAGTACCAGACCATCTTATTTGTCTCTTGAGAAACCTATATTCGGGTTGAGAAACAACAGTGAGAACTGGACACAGAACTACTGATTGATTCAAAATTGACAAAGGAGTCCGGCAGGGAGGTATACTGTTGCCCTGTCTATTTAACTTATATGAAGAGCACATCATGAGAAAGGCAAGGCTAGATGAATCAAAAGTTGGAATTAAGATTGCTGAGAGAAATATCAACAACCTCAGATATGCAAATGATACCACTCTAATGGCAGAAAATGAAGAGGAACTAAAAAGGGGGTTTAGTTCCTCTTCATACAAGGGGTTCTGGTCTACATAGATGACATTTTAATATACACTAAAACAAAAGTTGAGCACGTGAAACTTGTCTGGGCAGTGCTAAACAAACTCCATACTGCAAAACTTTACATAAAGCTTTCTAAATGTGAATTCCACAAAGATAAAATTGACTACCTGGAATACAAAATTTCCCACGAGGGCATGGAGATGGACCCAGGGAAAGTGCAAGCAGTGATTCACTGGACTTCCCCACCCCACACCCACAAACAACTGCAAAGCTTCCTGGGGTTTGCAAATTTCTACCGGCAATTTATCCCAACATTTGCACAAATTGCACTCCCAATTACTAATCTGTTGAAAACAAAAGGGGGGGGGAGATAAACCAAAACCAAAGCAGCCCCTAAACTGCACCATGGAATACCATTCGATAAACTGAAATAATTGTTCTCAGCCGAACCAGTCCTAAAACAGCCAGACCCAGAGCAGTCTTTCATCATACAGGCAGACACCAGTGAGCTGCCTGAAAGTGAGGGGGAATATTGTTATCTGAGTTGTAACAGACCTGTTCTCCAAGCAGGTCCATTTCATTCCCTGCCAAAAAATCCCCACTACTAAGACACTGGCCAAACTGTTCCTGCAGAACATTTACCAACTACATGGGGCTCCACAAAAGGTAATATCTGATTGGGGGTCCAATTCACCTCAAAGTTCTGGAAAGCCTTCTTGGACCTTCACAGAACCAGCCAGGGCCTAAGTTCTAGTCATCATCTGCAAAGTAACAGATCTACAGAGAGAACAAATTCAGTTCTGGAACAATACTTAAGATGTTTTATTAATTATCAACAAGATAACTGGACCGACCTCCTGCTTTTTGCAGAGTTGCCTATAATAACTCTATGCGCTCTAGTACTGGGTTCATTCCATTTAGGGTTTCAACTGGCCACGATTTCACCCCAAAGCCAGAACTACCAGTAGACGAACCAACCATACCCTCCCTTAAAGAGTGGATCCAATAACTACAAATCACCTGGCTAGTAGTGAAATTGTCCTTGAGTGAGGCTAGAGCCACTTTTAAAGCACAAGCTGATAAAAAGGACAGAACCAAAACCATTTAAATAGGAGATAAGGTTTACTTATCTACAAAATTCCTACAATCCTTGCAACTCTCAAAGAAATTGGGATCCAAATTCATAGGATCTTTCCCAATCACTAGAATCATCAACCCAATGCAGTCAGATTACTACTCCGCAAGACATTTAGGCAGGTCGAGCCAGTGTTTCACTGCAGCCTATTGAAAACTGAAATTACATCCCCATTAAGGCCTCCAGCAGACACCCCTCCAACTCCTATTATGATCGAAGAGGAACAACACTTTGAAACTTAAGGACATCCTGGATTCTTGTAGCTACCAGGGGTCAAAACAATACCTAGTATCCTGAAAACATTTACCTCCCTCCCAGAATGAGTGGGTAGCTAAGAAACATGTTAGGGTCCCTGGATTACTGAAAAAGTTTCACTCAAAGTATTCCAACAAACCGAACTTTATTATGTTCCTCTTTCTATTCTTTTGCAGGTGATCATCACATTTTTTTGGGGGGGGGCAGGATGTCAGATCCCTACCATGATGCTGTCATTCCTATGGGGGGGGGACCTTGGATTCAGTTACTCATTTATTGCCTTCATCCTGTCTCACCCTGGTTCTTATGTATCCTATAATTCCTTAGTTTATAACTGTAACTCTGACACCTATTTGCCCTGTGCTTTGATTTACCTTTGGGGAATGTGTAAGGGTGGAGGGCCATCTGGTTTATCTCAGTTTTGAAGCCTCCAGAGAGAAGTGCCTGAGAACAATCCCTTATCTCCTTCCCAGGATGAATGTCTTCATAACTTCTTCACACCTGTGGATTGGCTCATTCAACAACAGACTGAGGGGAGGGGTTTCTAACTCCTTTATCCTAACAGAATTGCCTAAGGGGACTTTAGAGCCTGCTTTGCTTTTGTCTTCTAATCACTTCCTTTCAATAAAAGGTTCCTTTTGGAATGCTGCTGTTTCAAGAGTCTGTACTTTCTTGATTTGGGGAGTAGAGGCAGGACCTTACACTGGAAATAAGGAGAAATTTTCTGACATTGAGAAAAATCAACCAATGGAACAGCTTGCCTTCAAAAGTTGTAGGAGCTTCATCACTTGAGATTTTCAAGAAGAGATTAGACTGTCACTTGTTAGAAATGGTGCAGGGTCTCCTGCTTAAGTGGGGGGTTCGACTAGATGATCTACAAGGTTCCTTCCAACTCTGTTAATCTGAATTAAAAATCAAATTTGAGCAACATCATCATTGTTCTTCCACAAAATAACGTGCAATCAGACATGTATCAGCCCTTTAATGTAGACCGGATTAGAAGCCAGAATTATACATTCTAATACTATACTTTTATTATAAGGCTACAGTAAAAAAGTTTGCAGGAATGAAGTCCCCTCAGTTTAGCTTCCTGAGAATTAGGGTCGTATCTTCTTCAAATTACATTTTTGCCAGGACTCAGATTTCTCTTATCTAATTGTTGCTTTGATTGTCCTCTTCCTCCTGTTCTTCAGCATTATTCAGACTTCAGATTATACCATGTTTTCAAGAATATGTGTGTAAAACAGAAAGTGTGTTGCTTTTATCACAAAAAGGAACATTACATTCCAGAAGCCCTGTTACCCATTCCTGGTTGGCCACATTTCAACAGAAATGAAACACGAAAACAGTTTTGGATGTTTTGGTCACAAGAAAAGGGGATATTTTGAGCTACAGAAATTGAGAGATCCTTCAGCTAGTGACAAAGAAGTGCAGAAAACAATACTCCTTGCTACCATCTAGCGGTTGTCCAGGTTTGTCACCCCATATTTCATGGCCTTCCTTGAAATAAATGGAATGCCCTTGCTCTAATTAAAATGAGAATGAGAAGACATTGGCAGGTTTTACATCTCCCACCAAGAAACAACCCTTTCATTTAATTATCTCCTCTAGGTTAGAGAATATTCCAACAGGAAACAGGAAATAGCCTCCTCTTTTAAATATACATAGTCTACATCTGAATTTAATCTTGCTGGAAGTCAGAAACATGAACTACTTAAAACTTCAGAGCTAGATTCTCCCCCTCCTCCCCAACTAATAAGATTTGCATTTCTACTTGGTAGAAAGAGTGTTGGGCTTACCTGAAACGCATCTTCTAGTTGTACGGGAGGAGAATCCAAAGCGTGGGTTGTCTCCTTCCTTGCTTAAAGACGGAGTCAATCAAAGTTTAGTTTAGCCCCCTTTCCACTGCGCATGCCCAGTTTTTGATGAAGGCTGATGATTGACTTGGTGCTCGTTCTTGACCGTTCTGAGCTCGGGATTAACTATCTAAGGGTGGGATTTGGATTCTCCTCCTGTATAACTAGAAGATGCATTTCAGGTAAGCCCAATGTTCTTTCTCAGTTGTATGGGTCAGAGAATCCAAAGCATGGGATGTACCTAAGCTAATTGTCCTGAGGGTGGGCCAACTCTTTGTCCCTATCCCCATCTCCATGTGAACTCTTTGTAGCACTCTTCTTCCAAAGGATGCTTCCACTGATGCAAATGTATCCAGTTTATAATTTCTGATGAATGGAGATGGCGATGACCACGTTGCTGCCCTACAGATCTCTTCAATCGAGGCCTGTGTGTTCCATGCCACTGATGTGGCTGCACTCCTGGTTGAAGTGCCGTTATGTTACCTGGCAATTGCAATGATTGGCTTTCATAAGCTTTTGTGATACATGTCTTGATCCATCTGCCTATGGTAGATGGTGAAACCCTTTGTCCCAACGAACTCGGTCTAAATGAAATGAAAAATGCTTGTTTTTCTTTTTTCTTTTTCTTTTTTTATAAATTTTTTATTAATTTTCAATAAACAAACATACACAAACAAAACACAAAACATGAAAACATAAAACTTATTTTTGGAAAGCGGCTTAGTCTCGGGTTACATCTTTTTGTACAGACATAAATCGAATTCATGCTCACTTTATATACCATTTCATATCTTATTTACCATTCTACATTTTCTATATAGCTTCTCCTCTCTTTTCACTCTCTTAGTTCTGTTTTATTTATTTCATCTCAATTTAAATCATTATGCTTATATCTTTTGTCTGTTCTATTTCAATTATCTATTATCTTTTCTCATTAACACAAAATTTCTCCTGCAATCACTGATTGAAGTATGATGCCTTTATATCTTTCCCCTAAATTTAACACTTAAAATAATATATAATTTTCATTCTGCTTCTGCTTAATACATTCTAAAGCTACATACTATATTTTAAAATAAGAAAAAACAAAAAGTTTATAATTAAAACAATAATCCATAGCAAATTAAACTCTATCATAAATTTTAAGCATTTTACACATTCCTTTTAATATTTTATCCCATTTTATAATCATATGTTTCAGTTTTCTAACATTATTTCAAATACAAATACAACAATACAATCTTATGTACTTTTGCAGAATCTCTTTTTAAATTATATTTTTACCCATTATCTCTGAATAAATCCTGTTTCTTTACATCTTGTTTTAAACCTTTGTAACTTCTCTTCCCTTTTCCCCTTCCTTTCTTCTCCAATCTAGTCTTTTTACCCCCTTGTCTCTTGATCTCCACCCTCTTAATCTCCATCCTCTTCTGTATTCCTCTTTTCTGTTGCTTTCTGACATTGTATCGATTTTTCACCTTATTTTTCCCCTTTTGGTTGTTTTTTTAAGTCTTAAATTCTCCATTCTCTTTCCCCTCTTTCCCTTTTCTTCCCCAGCTAGAGTTGCTTGTTCATTAAAGATGGCTTCTTCTTCATCCCAATCTTCTTGTTCTAGTAGTTTCTGATAGGTAGAAATCGCCATTTCTAAGAAATGAAAAACAGATCCAGAAGAGCCCTTCCCTTCTTGTTCCTCTTCTTTAAGCTTTTTAAATTCCATTTTCAGTTCATCAACAAATAATGCCATTATGAAAAAAATTTAAACAACCCAAATGTTTTTAGTCTTTCAAATAATAATTTCCAAAAGTCCCAAAGTCACCAAGCAATCCAAATACAAACAGACTGTTTCATTTATCACTTTCTTCTTTTTATACTTTCTTTTCCTGGGGTTACAATTCAGTTGCAAAGTTCCAAAATATATCTTTTAGAAGTCTTGTTACAATTTAACTCTAGTCTTATAAATTCCAAGCAGCCTCCTCTCCCTTCCCACTTATAGCAAAAAAAGTTTTTTTTCCCAATGTTCAGAAATCTTTAATGTCCCCTTGGCTTTAATTTTCTAATTTAATTACCTGCTGATGCCAAAATGGGATTTTCCGATTTCCATCTGCTATCACCGTAAGGAAGGAGAAAAAACAATCTTTCCCTTTCTACTTTCATTTGCCGCTTTTTCTGATCTTCTTTGGGAACAATGTATCTTAATGAAGTTTAAATTCCAGGGTATTTAAATGTTACTTGTTGTCCCGGTCAGCCAAAAACTTTCACCTCAGCTTCCTCCTGCACATTCTTGTCCAGATGAAAGCTTCTTTGTGGCGGCCATTGCTGACCTCTGCTCCACCGCTTTTGGAAAAGGGAGTTAAGCCAGCTGAGGAGGGGGGTTGCGATTCCCCCAGGCCCCTGCCGGATCTCCCCTATTTTCAGTTACCTCTACGGGGTAATTAATAGCCCCCAAATCCGGCTGGATCAGGGCACTCCAGCAGCGAGCGCAGCAGAAACCGCGCACGATCGCGGATGCCTGCTGCCACCGAAGCCTTGCAAACCGGAAGTCCAAAAACGCTTCTGTTTTTCTAATGGGCCTTGTTCTCTTAATATAAATGCTATAGCTCTCCTAACATCCAAGGAGCGCCACTTCCTTTCTAGGCTATGGACCAATTCCTGGCAGAAGTCTGGTAGTACTAACTCTTGTGCTCTATGGAATGTAGAATTGATCTTTGGGATAAAGGTCGGGTCTAATCTTAATATTACCCTATTCGGGTGAACTAAACAGAGGTCCTCCCTCATGGATAATGCTGCCAACTCTGAAATTCTTCTGGCTGATGTAATGGCTATTAGGAAGGCCACCTTAAGGGTGAGTGAAGGTAGTCTACTGACCTCAGCAGTTCAAAGGGCTCAGTCATGAGCTCCCTTAGCACCCTTGTCAAGTCCCAAGTAGGATACCTGTGTATCACTGGTGGCTTTAGATTGTTGCTCCCCTGATGAGTGTGCGGATTAGGGGGTGTCATGAGAGGGACTCCGAGGTGCCGCAACCCAACACTGAAGCTATCGCTGCTACCTGCCTCCTTAAGGTGTTAAGAGTTAAACCCTTCTCCAGGCCTTCCTGGAGAAAATCCAGCATTTGAGTAACTAACACTGTGGTTGGATCTATTTTTTTCTTGGAACACCAGGTTCCAAATGCTCTCCAAGTAGCATCATAAATTCTGTTGGTTGATGGTCTCCTGGATGCATGGAGTGTCTGCATTACCTTGTCTCAGCACTCTAAATGCTTTAGTGTGGTCCTCTCAAGTGCCATACGGTTAATTGCAGCCATTGTGGCTCTGTGTGTCGTATGGCTCCCTGACTCAATTCTACCTTGCCTGGGGAAATTCTCCATGGTCTGGATACTGACAGATCTACCAGATCCGTGTACCAAGACCTCCTGGGCCAGTGAGGTGCTACCATTAGACCTCCATCCCCTCTTCTATCACTTCCTTGATTTCCCTTGGTATCAAGGGGAGTGGGGGGAATGCGTAGAGCAAACCCCTTGGCCATGCTTCTCAGAGCACATTGGTTCCTTCTGCTCCCTGTGTTGGGAATCTCGAGTAGAATCTCGGGAGTTGTGCATTTGCTGGCATCGCAAACAGGTCCAGGACTATTCTCCTCAATCTGTGCAACAGTTCCTTGAACAGGTCTGAGTTGTCGACAATTGTTCTGCTGAGCCAATCTGCCTGAACGTTTTCCACTCCTGATATGTGTTCTGCCCTGATCAATAGAAGGTCCATCTCCACCCAGTGGTCCAATTGCTCTGCTTCTTGCATGAGCGCTAGGAGTACCCCACTGCCTGTTGATATGAGCCTTGGCGGTCACATTGTCTGTTGGGATCAACACATTCTGTTCCACTATCACTGACCTGAAGGCCCTTAGAGACAGGTGAGATGCCCTGAGCTCCAACCAGTTGTTGTTGTTCATGAGGTCTGACTGAGACCACTGTCCTTGTGTAATCTGGCTCTGACAGTGGGCTCCCCAGCCTACTAAACTTGCATCTGTTGTGATAGTCAGTTGGGTGGGTTCCTTGAACTCGCATCCCCTCATCACTGCGGGTGATCTCCACCAATGGAGTGACTGCTTCACTCTGGTGGGGGAACTCTTACCTTGGTTTCTGTATTGCCCTTGCCTGCTCTCTGGTAAGATAATAGGAACCACTGCAATGTCCTTGCGTGCAGTCCAAGGCACTATCAAGATGCGTGATATCATCTTTCCTAGTATTTGTGACAGCAAGTCCAGGAACACCCCCCGAGCTCTGTTCACTTGATTTATTGATGACCTTATGCTGTCCTGCCTTTCCTGTGACAGGTAAACATCACAGGAGTTAGTGTCTCTTACAGCTCCTAAGTGTTGTAATCGCCTGGTCGGTTCTAAGTGGCTCTTTTCGAAATTCACTGAAAAGCCATTCTCCTGTAATGTCTGTATCATGGTTTCTAGATTGCTCTGTGCTCTTAGAGTTGATGTTGACTGTATTAATATGTCATCTAAGTAGCATTGGACCCATATGGGCTTTGTCCTGAGGAAGGTTGCTATTGCTGCCAGGACCTTGGTGAAAGTCCTTGACGCTGAGGACAGGCCGAATGGTAGAGGCCTGTACTTGTAGTATCTCCCTGCGTAACAAAACTGCAGGAACTTCCAATGCCTCCTGGTAATAGATGTGTAGGTAAGCATCTGTGAGGTCTACTGATGTCAGGACACCCCCCTCCCGGATGCTCCCTAGTATAGCTTGCAGGGACTGCATCTTGAATCTCCTGTATACTATGTGCCTGTTTAGTAATTTGAGATCCAAAATTGGCCTCCACTCCCCGACGCCTTTTGCACAACAAGTTTGAATAGAACCCTTGCCCCTGTTTGTTCACTGGTACCACTTGTACCGCCCAAATGTCCAGCAGATGTTGAACTGCTGTTTCTATAATTACCCTTTTGGTTCTGTCCCTGGGATCGGGCATCCTCTGAATGAGCTCAGGGGTATGGAGATGAATTCCAGAACTAGGCCTTTTCTTAATGTGTCTGGGACCCACTTGTCCATTGTAGTTGATGCCTATCGGTCGGTGAATAGGCCCAGCCTCCTGCCAATGGGCTCATTGTTCCAGCTTGTCACTTTGTATGCCGGGAGGCCCTGCCAGTTGATTTCTGGAAGCGGCGCCTTCCCTGGGACTGTTGTCCACCCCATCTCTAAATCCTGACCTATCTGGATGTCTAGTAAGGGTCTGTGTGTAGTGTCTCTGTGTGTATGGAGAGTGGCTGAAGCCACCCCCTGAGATAGGAAAGGGCTGTTGCTGTGTATATGGAGAAGGTTGCCTTTCTGCCTGATCAAGTTTCCTGGGTAAGACCTTCCTCTTGTCCTTGGTTTCAATCAGTAATGGCTCAATGGCCGCCCCAAAAAGTTTGTCCCGTTTAACAGGAGCTGATGCCAGTTTCCATTTATGTTTCAGATCTGCCTGCCAATGGCAGAGCCAAACAAGTCGCTGTGCAGCCACTGAAGCTGTGATGGCCTTAGTTACGTACTTGATCCCATTAACTGCTATGAACTCTGTTGCAGCAGTTATTTTGTTCAAATCCTGTTGCAATTGAAGATCACAGGTGGCATCCTTTCCTGCATCTGTTCAATCCATATCAGGACTGCTCTGCTGAAAAATGATGCCATGGACATTGCCTTTACCGCCCATGCTGCAGCCTGGTGAACTTTTTGTAGGGTCTCTTCTGTTATCTTATCCTCCCCTTTTAGACCATCCTCAGCTTCGTTAGCCAACACTGTAGCAGACATGGTGGCTGCCACAGGACTATTGTGGGAACTGGGAATAGGTCCACTAGTTCCGCATTATAAAATTTCCTCTCATTCCCCCCTGGCATTGGGAAAATAACTGGTCTGTCCAACTGACCTTCCACCTCTTCCCTGAACAATTCAGGTGAAGGTATGGATTCACTTTCAACCTTGGTTCTAGCAAAAAAATCTATCTTTGGGATTAGATGGTTCTAACTCAGACCCTTCTGTCCGTGATTCTCCTCAGGCCTGTTGCTATCTTAGCCTTCCCCAGCAGCATCTTAAACAGCTGGTGATGAAATAGACCTGTGAACATTGGAGTTTCCGGTTCATTAATTTCCTCCTTTTCTGCCCTTGGTAAACATTTCTCAATGGTCCTTTGTCTCCTTAATGCCTCCCTCTTATCTGCCTTGAACACACTGCTGAGAGGCCTTTCTGAAGCTCTCCCAGCCTCCCTGGGTTCCTTTGTGCTTTGCTCTCTGTTCAAACTGGGGGCACGGGATTCCTGTTCCTCCGGGCTTGCCTCTGTTTCAGAAAATTCAGCCATAGTCTTTCCCTTTGGCTTTTGCCGATAGAGTATACTCAAACCGGCCTGAGCATGGACTCTAGCCTCCCTTTCTCCCAGGTAGGTGTTGAGATAATTCCCCGTTAGAAGAATGAGGGCATACAGGGAGACGTATTTGAGAGTAGTGTTTGAATAATACACACGCAGCACACAGATACACTGTACAGTAAATGTAGGTTTTTACTTTCCATAAAGGTTTAAACAAAGTTCAAACAAGCAGTCCAAAGTCATTCACAGGCAAGATCAGTCAGTTTTCAACCCAGGGATAATCCAATAACAAAGTGCAGTGTCAAAAGCAGTTCAGTATCAGACTTTCATCAAATCCAGGAATAGCAGTCAATTAGAAGGAACAGCAATCCTCTCCAACAGAAGGAAGAAAGGGACTCATTGAGATACACTCTCTTCTGAGACTAAGACTAAACAACCCAGGTTTCTACTTCATCTTATGGCCATTTGAGAAACCACACCTAATTACAGTTTTGCATTTTCTTAAAGATACAGTATTAAAATGTCTATCCTGGTTTATATATTGTTCAACCCAAATAGCTGTTAGGTGACTTATAATCCTAACATTCTCCCCTTTTGGGTAAGACAATATATACACTGCTCAAAAAATAAAGGGAAACACAAAAACAAGACATCCTAGATCTGAATGAATGAAATATTCTTATTAAGTACTTTGTTCATTACATAGTTGAATGTGCTGACAACAAAAGCACACAAAAATTATCAAGGGAAATCAAATTTAGCAACCCATGGAGGTCTGGATTTGGAGTTTCACTCAAAATTAAAGTGATAAAAAACACTACAGGCTGATCCAACTTTGATGTAATGTCCTTAAAACAAGTCAAAATGAGGCTCAGTAGTGTGTGGCCTCCAGGTGCCTGTATGATCTCCCTACAATACCTGGGCATGCTCCTGATGAGGTGGCGGATGGTCTCCTGAGGGATCTCCTCCCACACCTGGACTAAAGCATCCCACAACTCCTGGACAGTCTGTGGTGCAATGTGACGTTGGTGGATGGACATGTCCCAGATGTGCACAATTGGATTCAGGTCTGGGGAATGGGAGGGCCAGTCCATAGCATCAATGCCTTCATCTTGCAGGAACTGCTGACACACTCCAGCCACATGAGGTCTAGCATTGTCGTGCATTAGGAGGAACCCAGGGCCAACAGCACCAGCATATGGTCTCACAAGGGGTCTGAAGATCTCATCTCGGTACCTAATGGCAGTCAGGCTACCTCTGGCGAGCACATGGAGGGCTGTGCGGCCCCCTAAAGAAATGCCACCCCACACCATTACTGACCCACTGCCAAACCGGTCATGCTGGAGGATGTTGCAGGCAGCAGAACCTTCTCCACGGCATCTCTAGACCCTGTCACGTCTGTCACATGTGCTCGGTGTGAACCTGCTTTCATCTGTGAAGAGCACAGGGTACCAGTGGTGAATTTGCCAATCTTGGTGTTCTCTGGCAAATGCCAAATGTCCTGCACGGTGTTGGGCTGTAAGCACAACCCCCACCTGTGGATGTCGAGCCCTCATATCACCCCCATGGAGTCTATTTTTGACCGTTTGAGCAGCCACATGCACATTTGTGGCCCGCTGGAGGTCATTTTGCAGGGCTCTGGCAATGCTCCTCCTATCCCTCCTTGCACAAAGGTGGAGGTAGCAGTCCTGATGCTGGGTTATTGACCTCCTACAGCCTCCTCCATGTCTCCTGATGTACTGGCCTGTCTCCTGGTAGCGCCTCCATGCTCTGGACACTATGCTGACAGAAACAGCAAATCTTGCCATAGGTCGCATTGATGTGCCATCCTGGATGAGCTGTACTACCTGAGCCACTTGTGTGGGTTGTAGACTCCATCTCATGCTACCACTAGAGTGAAAGCACTGCCAGCATTCAAAAGTGACCGAACCATCAGCCAGAAAACATAGGAACTGAGAAGTGGTCTGTGGTCATCACCTGCAGAACCACTCCTTTATTGGGGATGTCTTGCTAACTGCCTATGCTTTCCACCTGTGTCTATTCCATTTGCACAACAGCATGTGAAATTGATTGTCAATCAGTGTTGCTACCTAAGTGGACAGTTTGATTTCACAGAAGTGTGATTGACTTGGAGTTACATTGTGTTGTTTAAGTGTTCCCTTTATTTTTTTGAGCAGTGTACAACCTTACATTCTAAGTCCATAATCCTCACAGCAAGCATTATGCTTTATAGAGTCTTGGGCCTTTGTAAAATGATCTGCTATATTGTTTTCTGACATAAAGTATTCCAGCTTAATCATTTTACTTTGCATACATTGTCTCACATTTAAATATCTTAAATCTGTGTGTTTCGTTCTTGTGTTAACAGCAATATTTGAAGCCATTTGTATTGCTGATTATCTTCATAAACTACAATAGAATCTGTTACATTAATTCCCATATCAATTAATAATTGTTTATACAAAACTAAATCTGTACATAATAAAGGCAAACATGAGAATTCAGCCCCCATTGTTGACAAAGTTAATGTTTCTGTCTAATACAGGGGTGTCAAACTCAATATCATTGAAGGCCGCATCAGGATTGTATTTTACCTTGGAGGGCCAGAGTGGGAGTGCCCAGAGTAGGTGTGGTCAGCTTGACATCACTCGTGTCAGGGGTGCCTGTGGTGGCCCAAGCCCTCTGACAGAGAAAACAGGTTCCTGAGTTCTGTTTTCGGCTGCAACGGCCTCCTGTAAGTAACCCTCTGCCAATTAAAACAGAGCTCAAGAGGGCTGTGTGCAGCCCACCTGAGTTCTGTTTTTGCTGGCAGAGGCACTGCAGGCCAGTCTTTCGCCATTTCCAGGGTGGCCCTGTGGGCCAGATCTAATCACCCCGCCGGCCGGATCTGGCCCCCGGGCCTTGAGCTTGACACCCCTGGTCTAATAGATGTCCATCCAACCAATGCTTTTTCCAATAATACAGCAGTACCCGATGTAGATTTTCGTGTATTTATGTCTGTAGCAAAACTTGCATCAGCATATGAAGTTAAATTCAGTTCATCTTTACGCTCCAAATACAATGCATAATGCATTGTTTGTTTCAGATATCTTAACACATATTTAGCAGCTTGCCAGTGCCTTTCAGTTGGCTCAGCATTAAATCTCGCTAATTGATTAACATAGTATGCAATATCTGGCCTTGACCAATTACTGAGATAAGATAAACTATCAATCAAGGATTGATAAATGTTCTTATCAAAAATAGGACTTTGAACATCACCATGGCTAAACTCCTGGCTCATTGGTGTTTTAGCTGGTTTACAAAGTTCCATTTTAAAACTTTTTAGTAATTGGTTAATTTTATCTGCCTGTGAGATCTTGTATCCTCCCCTAGTTCTATCTATCTTTAAACCAAGATATTGTTTGATTTTTCCTAACTGTTTTATCTTAAATTTCTTTTTCAATAGTGAAATTATTTTAGTAGCTTCTTGTTCAGTTTTGGTGATTAATGCTATGTCACCAGTAAATAATAGCAATATTGAAATTACACCATTATTTTCTTTTTTAAACAAACATGGATCAGCCATGCCAGCTACAAAACATATCTTAGTTAATTCTTTAACTGTACATTGGCTCCACTCATATCCTGATTGCTTTAAGGCATAGACTCTTTTTTAATCTCCAGCAATCAGTTGTATTATTATTTTTGAACCTAAAGGTTTCTTTAAAAATATAGTGTGTTGCAACGGTGCATGCAGATATGTTGTCTCTACATCCAAATGATTTACAATGTATTTCTCCTTAGCTGCCCACACTAATGCTGCTCTTAATGTAGTAGCCTTCAGACTAGGAGCAAACACCTCATCATAGTCATTTGCTGTCTGATTAAACCCTTGTGCTACTAACCTGGCTTTATGGGTAACAGTCCCATCTCCATCTGTCTTCAGTTTATATATCCATTTACATTCTATGGCATGTTTACCTGGTGGTAACTTAATATTTTCATATACCTCCAATTTTTTTAATGATTCTAGTTTCTTATCCATTGCTTTCTGCCAAGCAGCCTGATCCTTAGCAGGATACAGTTTTAGTTCACTATAGTTACTTGGAACTCTATTCACTTAGCATACAACACTAGCCTGATATCTATCAGGTGGTCGTGTTACTCAGGTTGAACGTCTTGGTAATACAAGGCTTACTGGTGGACTCACCTGTGCCACTTGCTCCTGTTCTCCTACCTCCTCCTGTGCCTGTTCTCCTACTTCCTCCTGTGCTTCCTCTTTAATGGCTATTTACTTATTTTATCTTTAGGGACTATTTGGGTGTCAATAATAATATGATTACTGGATTCCTGTTCCAGTTTATACCACCCAATGTGCTCAAGAAATTTTGCACTAGCACTGCAATAAACATGAGCTGTGCCTCGATCCCGGAATCTAAATGATTTATGGTTATGGAATCCAATAGTCCTGCTAGAAATACTTCAAAATCTCCTCCCAGAGGAGGGCAACAGTAACGTTCTATTCTATTAATGTTTCTGTTTTTAAACATTCTATTTAAACATACTGCTTTTGGCCATCTCAAGGTCAAACATATCAGGGGGGGTTCAGGTGTCTTTTTTACACAACAGCCCTGTGCTGTCCAGACAGTTTAGAGTTAATGGGATTTGGGATAGTTAGTTAGGAATTGTGAGCTGTCTCCTTAAGGGAATACATCATGGTAAATGTAGTTAAGATATCCTGGGAAATGTAGTCCATGTCATGTGGTCACATCTGTAATCCTGATTGGTCACTAAATTGACCCTTGTTGGGTTGCCTGAACATAGCCTCGTGGTGGCAGCTCTATCCCCTGCCTCTGCGATTATGGGATAGAAAGATTAATATCATTTACACTACGATTTCAACTATACAAAGAATTGGACATTAGATGCATCTTGACATAACTGTGAGTCACCTTGAGAATATCTAATATAATCCAATAAAAGAAACTTTGCATGGAAGAATTTGTACAGTTATTCTGTCTGTCTTTATATTCAGCAAGTGAATCATAAGACAGAATAAGCCCATTCAATATAACCCATAATATCAGCCTGAAGGACTCAAACAAGTTAAGATGATAGCAATGATGGTACAATAGAAATTTCACTGTATGTCCAGAATATAAAAAGGCAGAGATTCAATCATACTACTGCAATCACCATGCTAGCATTTTTTACCATTTCTTGAGGACAACCCTAAACAATACTAAAATGGCACAGTTTTGCAAATAATACTATGGGAAAATAACCATTTGAATAGATTTCATAATTCTGGATGAATCTTGTAATTATAAGACAAGATTGAGAACGATATTATAGGGGATGTGGAATAAATTATTTTATACAGTTATTCTATCTGTCTTTATATTCAGCAAGTGAATCATAAGACAGAATAGTAAATGATATTAAAAACTTGAAGTCCTGAAGCCCAATAGTATAAAGACAGTTAATTTGGATTTTGTGATAAAGCAAAGTAATATTGAAGCCAGGAGTGAATATGCAATGCTAATCTAAGCCTGAATTCTCATCATCTTTCTCTCTCTGTGCAACGGAACTTTTTACACGCTGTTTGGATGGTGGGAGGGGCTGGAATTCCCCCATATACTAGAAACAAAAGAGAGCTCCTGAAGCAATGCTTTCTCTGTATATCTCTTTCTGAGCCACAGAGTTGCAAAACCAGTTTGAATTACAGGAACACACCCACCCTCTCCTCTCCTCAATTTGTCTTCCTGCTATCTCATAGACTCAATTTGCATAACAAGGAGAGTCAGAAATTTCCCAGCTCTCAAAGGAAAATCAAACTTCTGTCTTAAAACCTTCTACAAATGCAGTGAGAGAGTCTGAGGAATCATGCCTGTGTCCTTATAAGTAAAATGAAAGCTGATCCTCCTCTGATCATCTGGAAGGGAGGCAAAGCCATAAAAAGAGGCCCTCTCCAGCCAGTTTACAATCTGGTATCCAAGTAACAAGGTTGTAAAAATTCCTCCTGTCAGAGCCGTCTCCAGAGCAACAGGCACATTCCTCCCCCCTGAAGAGATACACTTAATCTAGCAATGATTTAAACAAAGCCAGAATCTTGATTTTTGCTATACTGCTGAAATCAATAAGGATTTTTTCCTTTAACAAAATTAATAGCAATCTAAAAGCAAAGAGAAATTATTTAACCACGGTGGCCATGCAATGTACTAAAGCATTGTGTCTATGTAATAATCTTTCCTTCCAGCCTCCTCAATTGCCATTCAACTGTTAGCCTCTAGCACCATCCGGTGGTCAAGTAGAAAATTCAAAACAAAAAGTAATGAATTTGCAGGAAGTTTCCTAATTTTAGCAACTTCTTCCCACTTTAACCCAAGGATCAAGCATCACTAAGAGACCTGTTTGTGTATAGCATCAGTGTCTTCCAGGCCTAGCAAGTATCACAAACAGGCAAGTTTGTGCTCTGTGCCAAACATCTCCCAGACTTCGCAACGCACCCTAAGTGGCCAAGTTGTGTACTTTGTCAGCATCTCCCACTCTTGCAACGCACATCTCTAGTGGTCAACCACTGAATTTTGCAGAACTTGCTCAATTCAGCCACACGCCTGCAGCGCCATCTACATGGTCAAGAACTGAATTTCGCAGAAGTTGTTACGTTTGTTACCTGCTTGCAGCGCACCCTAGTGGAAAAAGAGAATTGCACGGAAAACCACTAAATTTTCAAAATTCACCTTTTACCAATTTGAAGCATGGCAACTTCTTCAGCCATGACAAATGTCCTTGAAGTACCAAAGGACTCGAACCCTCCACCCACCCTAGATGTAAACATGGAGCCTGGTTCCCCAAACCCTCATCCTGACATCGAAACCTTCAAAGACATGGTGATACCTCAGAAAGCCTTCGACCTCAGAAAGAGTAAGCAGCTTACTGAACCCATGGAAGAACACTTGAGGGACAATTGGGAAAGGTAATAGCGCCACCACGCAGACTCGTGGTTTGAGCTAGAGGAGATCTGTGATACTCCAAAACACAAGCTGCCTCCCAAGAGAATCTGCACATTGCTAGTTGACCTAGATGCCCTTCTCACACAGTGGAGAAACAGCGACGATAAACTCAAGTCCATCCAGTCAAGACTGGGTGACCCAAAACTCCAAGCATACGTCCAATGCTTTGATGACCTTCACAAAGAATGCAAAGACTTCATTGAGAAAAGCAAAAAAGTCCTCAGGTAGCGCTCCTCGATGCGCTTCAAAAGGAACAAGGAGCAAGGGAGAGGGCCACATCCGAACTAGGTCTTCAATCACAAGCACCTTCTTCCCACCATTTGAGGAAAGCCTCCTCCCTCCATCCCAAACCAGCTAGGTTTCAAGCAGGTTCCAGTGTCTTGCAACACCTCTTTCAACCTCGAAGACTTGGGAGACGAGAGCCCAGATACACGGGTCAAGGCCTACATGGATGAGCAGCACTCGCTACTTAGTTACTTAGAAGTTTCCCACAACCAGGGAAGCACAGGGATGAATCTCAACTACAGACTCTAAACAGTTACGCAACTGACATTGTACGACTTAAAATACGAGATTCACTTCCCATCAACAGCAAACCTTCCCCAACTGATGTTGTATGTACTAAGGTCCGAGACTCTCTTCCCAGAATCAGCAACCCTACTTCAACATCTCATGGTCTGCCGAGCGAGCAGATTAGCCCACCAGTGATCACAACGACTTCTCGACAAGTAGACATGCAAGCAACGACACCTGCTACACTCAATCCACATGCAGTACCATTCCAGCTACAACCTCCACACTACCTGAGCTCTCAGGCACAAGATAACCATGGCCAGCCTACACAGCAGCGTGAAGCTCCGTCATCGTCTCTGGAATGGCAGGACAACATCCTCTGTAAGCACTGGGAGGAACACTACGACCCGTCATTGATATACAACCCGAACCCACCCTCTACATCAATGCCCCTTACCCTATCCACCTCTACAGATGATGCAGACTACTGGAGAGAGTTGGTCATAAGGAGAGGAAAGCTAGATTTGGCCTCCAACGGGGTATACAAATTCTCTGACGAGCCAGGCAGTGAATATCTCCTCTGGAAGAAAATTTTCCTGCACATCATTCAGGATGCACACCTGAAACCCGATGAAGTACTTGTACACTTGATAACGTGGCTAGGGCCATGGTCTGCCAAAGCAACGAAGGCACTTTATGCCTCCCACTTAGACAACCTAAAGGCTGCCCTACGGTTGGCATGGAAAAGACTTGACGAGCTGTATGGCACTCCCACAGCTGTAGAATCAATGCTCTTGAACACCCTCCACAGATTTCCTAAAATTCTTATCAACCGGCCTCACCTGGTCACAGAACTCTCTAATATACTTATACAACTGAAAGCAGCACAATGGGATCCCTGGTTACCGGGACTCGCTTGTCTTGACCACGTCGACATGCAAAACAAAATCATTCGAAAACTCCCACAGGTGCTAATTGAACAATGGCTCCAGTTGTCTGATGCCTTCATGGCCAAGGGTCGCCACAACTATATACCCTTTATCCTTCTCAAAGAATTCATGGCCCACCAGGCAACAGTGTGCAACACCCCCAGGCCCTGCAGACTCAGAGCTGTTAGTCCTCTCAATGAAAAAAGATACAACAGCAACTATATACTATCCACAGGCCCTACACCCACTGCAAGGGAAAAACCCTTCATGGTGGCCATAAAACCAAGATCGACTCCTCATCCATACACAGTTTGGGAGAGAACTCATCAGATACAACCCAATTTAGATCTCCTACTCCAAAGAGAAGCCAGTTTTGTCCTTTGCACCACACTCAACATTCGCTGAACAGGTGCCAGGGGTTTGCAGCAAAATCCCTGTCCAAAAGGAAAGAGTTGATAAAAGAGCTCCAATTCTGCAACAAGTGGTGTGAATCCAAACACTCGCCCAAATACTGCACAGCTAAAGTGCAATGTCATATCTGCAAGTGACACGCACCCGGCCGTACTGTATCCAGACACCGATCCACCATTGCAGACATCTCATAGCCCTCCTTTAAACAAGGAGCCTCAACATGCTACAGAAGCACACTCAGAGCCAGTAATGAGTGTCAATTGCATAGTGGTGTGCAATGGTACATCAGCCCCTCACTCGTGTCATCAGATCTGCTTAGCCAAAGTCTATCCAGATGGATGCCCAGAAGAAGCAGTGAAGATGTATGTAATATTGGATCCTCAAAGCAACTGCTCACTAGCCAGGTCCACATTTTTTGATGTTCAGAAGGAAGAAGTGAACTTCATGATATCAACGTGCACCGCACCAAGATGCATGGCAGGGAGGGAAGCTACTGGACTCTGTATAGAGTCATAGATGGAAGTTCCCAGTTCCTATTGCTGCCTGTGCTGGAATGGAACGGGATACCAGATGACCGCAGCTGCATTGCAACATCAGAGGTAGCTAGCAACATACCTCACCTGAAGCATATGGCTCATCTATTTCCCATCCTAGATCCTGAAGCCAAGATTTTGCTCTTGCTGGGATTTGATGCCTGTGTACACCTTAGCGCACACTGAAGCAGTCAGAGGCCTGAGATACTCACCCTTTGCCTTCAAGACAGACCTGGGTTGGGGAATCTCAGGAATTGTCAGTGTCAATTGGATGCAGACCCCAACCCAGACAGATGCCTTAGCACCATCCATTCCAACAGACTTCTGACGTCCTGTAGCACCATTGAAAACAAGAATGCTGTTCCATCCTAAACAACTGCCAGGAACCACCAGATGTCTACTAAAACGCTCTACATGGGCATATGCCTCCGCAACACCCTTTCCAACAACTTCCTGATGCCCTTTGACACCGTGGAAGCAAGAGTACCGGTCCAACCCTAAAAGGTTGCCAGAAGCGACCACCAGACTTTCACCATTGGCACCAAGAGTACCTGTACACCCCAAAAGGCCATCAGAGGTGACTAGCAGTCTTGCACCAAGGGGCTGACCTTGAAGATTGAACCTCAAGCTTTGCATGCTTTGCTTTATTTGATGCTTTACTGCTATTTACTGTTTCTCTTAGTTATATAGCTAACTGTTTCTTTTAGTTATATAGTCATCTGCTATTCAGTTAGTATTACTCTTTACTGTTTATCTTAGTTAATTGCTTTTTACTTAGTGAAATTTACAATTCCAGGCGGGGAGTGTGCTGTCCAGACAGTTTAGAGTTAATGGGATTTGGCATAGTTAGGAATTGTGAGCTGTCCCCTTAAGGGAATGCATCATGGTAAATGTAGTTAAGGTATCCTGGGAAATGTAGTCCATGTCATGTGGTCACATCTGTAATCCTGATTGGTCATTAAATTGACCCTTGTTGGGTTGGGGGAGGCTCCCTCACTCTTGCCTGAACACAGCCTCATGGTGGCAGCTCTACCTCCTGCCTCTGCAACTATGGGATAGAAAGATTAATATCATTTACACTACGATTTCAACTATGCAAAGAATTGGACATTAGATGCATCTTGACATAACTGTGAGTCACCTTGAGAATACCTAATATAATCCAATAAAAGAAACTTTGCATGGAAGAATTTGTAGAGTTATTCTGTCTTTATATTCAGCAAGTGAATCATAAGACAGAATAAGCCCATTCAATATAACCCATAATATCAGCCTGAAGGACTCAAACAAGTTAAGATGATAGCAATGATGGTACAATAGAAATTTCACTGTATGTCCAGAATATAAAAAGGCAGAGATTCAATCATACTATTGCAATCACCATGCCAGCATTTTTTACCATTTCTTGAGAACAACCCTAAACAATACTGAAATGGCACAGTTTTGCAAATAATACTATGGGAAAATAACCATTTGAATAGATTTCATAATTCTGGATGAATCTCGTAATTATAAGACAAGATTGAGGACGATATTATAGGGGATGTGGAATAAATTACTTGCTGAAAGTAATTATGAAATGAAAATGAACCACTATTAGAAAAAAAGGACAGCAGTCATATTACACACTCAATATTAAATGTACTTCAAATTTTATATACTGAATCAATTACCTTCCATTTATTCATCATCTAGTGCTGGGAAGGTGCAAATGGAAAGGGAAGACACTGCTCCCATTCACTCTCATCTACAAATCATTCGGATTACCTTTTTCCAGTCAGTACTTGTGTGAGGAAAAGGCAGAATTGCAGCCACAAGGTATTTTTGAACTCCCAAAATCCCTGAGTATTTATTTTGTTAGCTAAAGCTAAGGAGATCTGGAGTGCATAAAAATCAGGAAGATTTTTGGCAAAGCTTCACCTATATTATCCATCAGGGAAACTGGTAGCCACCTCCCGCTGTATCAATAGGTGGTTAGAAAGATGACCAAGAAATCTCCACTTTTATGCTAAAGTAAATATGACTAATTACCAAGATTCCAGAGATTTTTCCCTTTCAATACATTTGGTTGAAAAAGATTTTGTGAGAACCTTGCACTTTTTGTTATAAATAACAGGTCATTTTGAAACTTCATCTTTTGTTGGCTTTTTAAACCATATCAGCATTTGATGTCCTATTCAGATTGAACAGAGTAATGCATAAATATCAAAGACAAATAAGGAGATGCTTGAATAGTGTCAGCCTCCAAAAAGTTTTCCTGACATCTTTTGCTGCTTGACTCTTGTCTGCTGCCATAAAAATAGCGGGGAAGGTATTGGTATTGAGGGAGGGAAGGATGCTGGAGTAAGATGTTTCAGTGTGAATTAAAAAAGAGGGAATGCTTTCCTGCTTACTGTGCAACTGCATACACTTATCTCTAAGCCAAGGTCAACTGTCTTGGCATACCAGATGTGTGAGAAACCACCTGAAGATGTACCCCACATGACACTATACACACCTGAGATTGGATGACCAGTCTGGACTCCTGTGGGAGGGAACTTGGGATAACTTTCAATACGTAATTTTCATGCCTATTTGCCTCAGATCTTGCTTTCCTTTTGTTGCTATCACTTCAAATCCAGTAAAAGTACTTTTCTCTATTTTAATGGAGTCTAAGGATTTCTTTTTGGATTGTCAATGGAGGCAATGACAAATAGGTTTTCAACAATTTAATAAATATTCTGGCACCAAATTTCTGCTCTGAAATACAGACCTTTGAGGAAACAAACAAGAAATAAGTTAAAAATTCTACATCCAGTGACATAACCAAATTCCAGTATAAAGCTAGATTTAAAAGATTTATCACACAAAAGAGAGACAGAAAAGTTCCTAGAACAGTCAAGATAAAACAATTATTCCACTCTGATTTGTAGCTTCATGCCTTTTGCCTCTTTAAATAACTAAGAGAGTTTATCTATCAACTGGATGTAATGTTACACAGAACAGAGAAGACATTCAGAATGCAATAAAGTAAGCACGTAGGCACTATCATGGTCTGCAAGTTCTTATCCATCTTCTTAAATGATAGGATACTAAGATTGGGTTTGCCTTGTTTGAAGCTAGTAGCTAGAGAACGATTATGTGCTGCAAACTAACATATCTGCAAAGGGCCCAAGGAGATTTTTGTTGAAAATGCATCGGATCCACACCAGATAGTTTGTGAATGGCTTAATGTTGTCTGAAAATGTATGGTTTTGGTGGGACAAAATGTAAGGAATGTACGTATTTTCTCCTTGCTCCTGAATCCAAACTTCGTACTTTACTTCTCTGACCTTCAAGTATTTCAGGTTCCAAGGGATCTGCCAAGATACAGAGAGCTTAGCTTCACTAGTACCTTGGATAGAGGCTTGGCATTTAGTATCTCTAACTTTGCCTGGATAGAGGCCATTGGTCCATTTTTTCTTCTTAGGTCCTGGTTTGGTTTTTACTGTTTGCCTGATCATCTGGATAAGGGAAGCAACATTAATTTTGGTGTCCTGATAGATACGGAAAAGCCATTCTGGGTTGTGGCAACACAGGTGCCGGGAAACCTCATTGCTCTTTATAATGCGATCCTGTTCTGCTTTGTTTAAATGGGCAATTCCTCCTTGATCCCAGGGTCTGTCTGGATAAGTCACAGTATTCTCCTCTTCAGTGTTTTGCCATGAAATGTACTGAAGATCCATGCCAGGAAGGGTAGATAATGTCTTGTAAGGTGTATAGTGTTCAGGATTTATAGCAAAAGGGAAGAGTTCTACAACAGTGGCTCCTCTTGGCAGGAAGAGAGACATCACAAGTTGAGCTCCATGCATACTGACAAGCATGGATGCATTGCTAATCAAGCGTATTATTTCTGAAAATGTATGGTCTTCTATGGAAATGGTAATGGTTTTCATCTGAAATTCTTGGGCAAGTGCCAAAATTACCTCTGCCTCATTTAGGATTAGTCTATTGATTGTTCGACTGAATACTATTATATATTCCTCACCAGGTATTGCTTCCAAGCTCACATTTAGCTTCTTCATCATGAATGTTTTGAACTGTCGGATCTCATTGCCAGAGACCAGGATGTTGGCTTTTGGCCCCTGGGGCTGAACAAAACCATATTGATACCAGGTTGTGATTTTAGATAGACCCACATAAGACTTCGTGAAGCACAGGAGCCGCCCAAGTGTTTTAAGCTGCTCTCTTAGGAGTGGTTGCTTGCTGCTAAGCAATTTGTATAGCTCAAAATGTAGTCCTTCACCCCAACCTTCCATGAAGAACAATCTCGTCTCCAAGTCCAAATCTGGGAACTGCTGCATTGTATAAAAAATTGGAAGGAGATCATCATGGAAAATGTGCATCAAATTATCTGGATTGAACCTATTCATAATCAGTGCTACATCAGGAACAAAAACAGGCTTTGGCATAAACTTCAAAGCCTCAGCAGGTAGTTCTACAAAATTGAAGTATTGGGTATTATGGTCCTCCACTGAGGAGAGATCAAGCAGGGCAGGTTGAAATCTTCTGGAGCCCAAGTTTGGAAGCATGACAGAAGAACTGCTATGGAAGAAAACAAATTCCTCAGCTTCGGTGGAATAACAAAGAGACTCAAAACGGCATATACGGTCAGTATGTATCCTGCCAGTGCACACCATTTTGGTGCCATCTTCTACTAGAGCTTGAAGTGCAGCATGATAATCAATGCTGACCTGAGAGTTTTCCTGAGACTGGCGCATGAGGACTAGCTCCTCTTCCAGCACAAAGACATAATCATGCAGTTTTATATACTTCCATAGTACAGCAGCAACGACACACACTAGCAAGGCGTTAAACACTGCTGCTATGTTCATTCTGGACCCAGGTCCTAGCAAGTGGGGAGGTGGTAAACACTAAGGAAGAGGGATGCATTCTCAGTCTTCTTTATCATAATGGAGCAGAGACCTAAAAAAATAAAGTAAGAGCAAAAACAGTTATAGTTATAACAGTCCTCTATAATTCATTATGTTGTTGTATAGGAATAATGGCTAATCTCCATCTTGCCCTCTCCACTCTTAATACATTTTTCAGTTTTTGTGCAAGAAGGACTGCAGATAATGTTTAAAAATATTCTTTGAAACAGCTGCTGCAAACAGATTCACTCTAATTTTAGACCTGCTCTCTAAACAAAAATACATGTTACGTTACAGATTGATAAATAGAGGCTACATACGAGCAAACAATTTATGCTCTTAAAGTGCTCATATAAAACTTCACTCATGGAAACTTTGATGAAAGAAAGCATACTTATAGCCACATCAACTTTATTTTATTATGCTCAAAACTGGCTATGTAATTTGTTTTTATTTTTGTATCTTATTTCTTGCAGCAAAAAAACTAGCAGAGAAGAAATGAGAATCTTTGAGTTTCAATGGGAAATATGAGCATTTATATATGTATAGAATTATTGCGTAATGGATATGCTAGCCCAATAGAAACATTTTACAACTCTAACCCTGCATCCATCACATTAGTGCCAAAAAACTGCAGATAATCTACTGCAGAAGAACCTGATGGATCCAGGTAGGAAATTAAGTCTCCTTTGTTTTCAAATTATGAGTCTTTTAAAATAGTCAGCTAAAGATAAGCTGGATAGGAAAAAATGGATTCAGTTCCCATAATTCCCCAGCAAGCAGGCTGGCTAGGGAATTCTGGTTCCTTCATCTGATTGATACCAATGGACCACCTTAATAAGGAAGAGAATCCACTGAGTTCAGTGGGAAGTGTGGCAACTAACTGGCTGGCTGGACATAATGTACTAACTCATGGTTTGTTGCAATCATGATTTATTGAACATGTAGAAAGGAGCACATGACATATAAACCTAAATTATACACCATGACTTAGAACTACAATGAATGAATTAAGAAAATGGCTGGCCTAGACCATGAAAGTTTGTAAAAGCTGGCAAGTCAGCATGTAATTTACATTAGGGGTTTGTTTTTTGACAATGTAATTAACAAAAGGGAAGTATCAAGTGCCACAGTGTTTCTTTATTTTCCAAAGTATCAATATTTATTCACAGATAAGACAATTGCAACATGTTTTTGCTTCTCTCTTAAGTCCTGTCTAGATAACTTCTGGTGACAAGCTGTAAGTGTCAATGTGCTGATTATTTTTAAAAAGTGAAGAGAAAGTGGCAGTTTACACAATTATCTCAATGAAAAATATCAACTATAAAATCAAAGTAAAGTCGATTAAACTATCTGACAGGTATACAGTAAAACTACTAAAATAAGCTATAATCTCATTTCCATAAGTACTGTATTTTTCGCATTATAAAGCGCTTCAGACTATAAGACGCACATTAGCTTTAGAGGAGGAAAACAAGGGGAAAAAATCTGCCTCTGCCTCCCAGCATCAAACTGGTATTTATCTGGCTAGCATCCTTGCAGCAAACAGCAAACAGCCTGGTCAGCTTCAGCATGTTATCACAGCCCCAGCACATGGCTCGTCAGGGCTCTGCTCTATTGCACTCACCATTGGTCAACTGAGCTGAGCTGCTGCCACTGGGGAACATTGTAGTCTCGCTGCCGATTGGCAGTTGGATCGGCCTCCCAGAATACCACGAATCAGCTGTTCTAGGCAGTGGGGATTGCCACCTACAGCCAAAACCGCCTATCGCTGCTGCCATTTGGTAGTGACAAACAGCGGCAGTGATTGGTGCGGTGGAAGCAATTCCCACTGCCTAGATCAGCTGATCGGCAGTATTCCGGGAGGCCGATCCAACCACAGATCAGCTGCTCAGCAGCAAAGGCTCCAGCGTTCCCTGGCGGCAGTGAATGGTGGCAGTGGTGACAGGCAGCAGCAGCGAATGGCCACACCAACCCCCTCCCCTGCTGCAATATTAGCTCTCTAACATGCAGACATTTCCACCCATTTTTATATAGTGCATTCTTATAGTGCAAAAAATACAATAAATTGATAAAACTGTGTTTTCCTAACTATGCCCAAATAAATTTAACTGTTAATTAATTAACCAGACTGCATTGATTCCAGCCAATAAGAATCCATTTGGATTTTATGCTAAACCTGATCTTAGCTCATATTTAAACAAACACACTCCACTTCTCTAGAAAGGAGTTCAAAGGGTTTTTCTACATATTAGGGCAATGTTTCTTAACTGTGGCAACTTTAAGGTGTTTCAACACTCAGAACTCCTCAAGGGAATTGAAGTCCACAATTCTCAAACCTTTCCATGTTTCCAAACACTGTTTTAGGTAATAACTGTCTCCCATATATGTAGCGCCAAAGGCAAAATTTCTCCGTTTTGTTTTAAATAAAATTTGTGTGTTAAATCTCCAGATATCTTATGCTGTTGCAACAATTATTGCTTCTCAGCATGCAAATGAGCCGGGGGAAGGGGAGGGTGCCAGGATGGTCTGCTACCGGTTCTCCCTGGTTCAGGCAAACTGGTTGTTAATTTTATGGCTGGTTTGGTGAACTGGCAAATCCCAGCCCTGGCTTACTCCGTCCACCCCCCCTCCCCCTCCCAGGAGTCCCCACGCGGCACATTTTGGATTCCAGGTAAGTGCAGAGTCTGCGCAAAAGCTTGGGGAGGGCAAAAAATGGACCTTCCAGAGGCTCTAAAATGCCAGGAACATTTCTGGCTTCCAGAAAGCCTCTGGAACCCAGGGAGGCCATTTTCCCAGAGGCTTAAGGTAAGCCTCCAGCGCCAGGGGAGGGCAAAAATGCCTCACCCCTGCAGCCTGTTTTCTCTCCCAAGCCAGGATAGTTCAAGAGGCCGACTAGGCCAGGCCCACCCAGCAACCAGGCAGAGAACTGGTTGCTAAATTTTTTGAAACCCACCCCTGGAAGGGTGAGATGGAATGTAGGCTCCAGACATCAAGAAGAATATCCATGAGAGCCAAGGACACTTTGCCAAAATTAAAAACTTTACTAACTGTACTAATAGGGAAATGGAGAATTCTATACTTTTAATTATATAGGTTTACACAGGAATTAGCTACATCTGGTTTTGCTCTCATCAATGCTGAAATGATGTTTTCAATAAAGTTTTGTATTCAGAGATTGGATTGTCTCAACCATGCTTGCTCTGGTTGGGTTCATCAGTTGGAACATTGATATTAGATCAGATCTCTTACAGTTCCATGCAAAATACCCTCACAAGCCAGGGCCCCACCAGGGAGGTATTAAATATAAATAGTAACAATGTATGTTTACTATTTTCCAGATATCTCCAATAATTTAGGGCTGTCCACCTATCAAGTTTGAAGCATGCTTGTGCTGTTGTAGCTATTATCATTTCTCAGCTTGCCAATGAACCAGGTAGGAGGGAAGGATGAGATGGAATGTAGGCTTCTAGATATCAAGAAGTCAATCCATGAGAGCTAAGGACAGTTGGCAAGTATTTCCCAAAACCTTTTTCTCATAACAATACAATGACACTCAATTGGACAATGTGACCTGCTCTAATAGGGGGAGAGAGAATTCTGTACTTTATGTGGGTTTGTGCAGGAATTAGCCAGATCTGGTTTTATCCTCATCAGTGCCAAATTGATGTACTCAACAAATTTTGCATTCAGAGATTGGATCGTCTCAACTTGGTTGGGTTTGTCAGCTGGAACACTGACAGTATGGTTTGAAGCTGATTTATTATCATGAATTACATTACAAGATAGCCCTCAAAAAATAATCATTAATTTAGGACTGTTACAATGGCATTGAAAAAAATGGAAAAACTGTTCTTGCACTTATGACAGTGGAAGCACCCTTACATGCTCAAAATTCCGGCACTAGACAACCAGCATGTATACAATTGCTGAGTTCCTGAGTCATTTGTCATTTGCAACCTTGTAACTGGCTTCTGATAAACGAAGTCAGTAGGGAAAACTGCTTAACAACCACAAGATCCACTTAATAATTGGAGAGATTTGTTTAACAAATGTGACGAAAAGTTTTAGGTGAGACTCACTTAACAATTGCCTTGCTTAGTAATGGAAATTTTGGGCCCAATTGTGAGTCAGAAATTACAAGACTCTTTGTATTGGATGCTGTAGCTTTATTTCTAATTATCATCATTGGGTTTGGCCTGCAAGTCCATTAGCTTTAAGAATAATTGAATATCCATAATGAAACTCTGTCAAAAGTATACATAACAATGATAACAGAGAAATCTAAAAAGGTAAATTGTATACATTTAAAATTTCATGAACTGGACTTCTAACAATAAGCATTAACTATCTCCATGATAGATGTGTGATTCGCTTCATCACTTTAATCAAGCACAAAATTTGAGCTCTATGGAATTTTGAGATTGGATCAAAATATGGCAACATTTAAGTCTGTTTCCTATTCACTAAATTTGCCCCAAGGCCTCACAGGGTTGGATGTCACATCAGCTTAAAAGCCATTGGATACCTTCCAGATGAATTAGACTACAACTCCTATTACTTTCCATGAAGCTGTATTAACTGGGGGTAACAGGATTGATCAACATCTTTGGAGCACTATAGTTGTGAATCAACAATAATCTCTACCTATTGAATAAAATTTGACCACAGAAAACCAAAAATCCCAATCCAGACTTTTGAACTATTCTTCTTTCAATTTGCAGAAGAAGTACAAGTGGCTCAGTGAAAAACTCTGTAATGAGAACATATACATACACACATATACAAACATCAACAAAACATTAAAGTACAGTATTAAAAACAGCCCAAACAGAGAGCAGAACTGAAGAACTGCATGTGCAAATCAGTACATCTCAAATAGTATTAACTCTTATTAACCCTCACCAAGGAAACTTCCATCATTTCAAACAGCTGCAGAAATAAAAATACATGCAAATTAAAGTTACAACCATATACAAAATGCATACCTGAGCATTTGACACTGATTACCCTTTCCTGCTTTTGTTATCTCCAGAGAAAGAGAAATCCCCTAAAGAGGATCCTCAGCAATTTTCTCCACTAACCCTCCTTATCCACTCCAATCATCAGCATTAGAGCAGTAAAAGCAGGAGCTTGTGTTTCATTCTACAACTCCAAAGGGATCCTCTTCACCCCTTCTGGAGGGGTGGGTGGGTCTCTGAGTGAGCTCCATCTGTCAGGCTGGCCTATTACTCCAGCTGACTCTTCTCCCTGAGGGCAACTGGGTAATCACTGTAGGGTTCCTGAATAGTTGCAGAGGGCAAGGAGATTGAAACAGTTTACCAGGGAACATTTTTTGGCTGGGAATTGGACAGAAAGTTGTTATGCTTTGGAGCAATTAAAAGGAGAGGCAGGCAAGCAGCCATGTATGTGCATACAGATCCGACAAAATAAAAGGCTAGGAGAAAAATGGAACATTAGTAAAAAAAGAAATTAAAAAGGAAATTATCCGTTTTGATCTCCTGGCTCTTTATAAAAGCTATGCTATCTCAAACCATTGGAGAATCAGTCCAAGACAGCAACACTATACTCTTTCTCCAAGAATTATGTTGTTAAGATATAAGGCTATTTTGCTACAAATCACACACATCAGTATATACAAGCATATTACTCCTGCCAAAGATTAAGACTGCAACCTTTCAGAAAGATTACCTTAGATCGCAACCTTTCAGAAATAGAGTGCAAGTGACCCCATACAAATGGACGGGTGGGTAGAAAAACCCGCAATCAACATGGGAACATAGGTTGAGGATGATGAAAGATGTAATCCAAGAGATCTCAAGGGACCTTTAAGCGCCAAAACTAGCATTTGATCCAACTTCAGAACCATATCTTAATATCCCAATTTGATCCAAACTGTTATCCATAATGAAAAAATGTTCTGACTTGTTTTGTTTGAAGGCAGGAGTAAATCTAAAATAGTATTTCTCTGAAAAAGCAATAATTAAGCAATCATTGATTCACTTTTGTAACTAGCTGCCCATTTATGTCAAAACAGAGGATTTAGTGATATCAGATAAACAAGAATTAATATATATGTGTCAAAATACAATCTAATTGTCTTTTACAAGGAATTCACAGTCCAAATAGGTCCTGGAACCAGTAAAGACTGTGTACAGAAAAACCAGTAAAGAAAAACTGCTAGTCTTGATGGTTAAATCTATTGATGGCTATATGGTAATTCTAGTCGATATAAAAAAGACTGGGTGAATTGGGCCAGTCACTCTCTCAGGTCAACCCCCCTTACACAATTGTTGTGGAGAATTCTGAGGAAAGAATATAAGGGTATAAATATAATGGTGACTATCTTAGTTATGGAAATAATAAAGATGGGATAGAAAGTCTTTTTAAAAAACTTAATTTCTGCATACAACAATTCAAAAATTAGGGGAAGTGGGCAATAGCCCTTACTGTGGCCTGTAGAAATACTGGACTATTAACTCCTACAATCCCAATCAGTAGCCAGAAAAAATAAGAAGAAACTAAGGGAAGATTAACAGGAGAAACAATAGGTTTGAAATGAAGAAAAGAGAACAGTCCAGCAAGACAAGTGAGGGCAGGAAACTGGTTGATCTATTTTCTTTCAATGACTTTGGATCTATCAGGTGTGTTTTAGAATCGAGGTACTGAATTTTAGGCAGGAGAATGAAGACTGATCAGCCATTGGATATCTCTTTATTTTGATGTTGTCAAAATTGGCTTAATAGTGACCTTTATGTAACATATCAAATGAATATACACTACCCTTTGCCAGCAGAGTAGGCTGATCTAAGCAACAGAGAAGATAATGTGCTGTATGTACATAAGCACTTAATCTGTTAGATAGTAGCCCAAAATCACACATTCTTAAACATCTCTTGCCCACATTTAGCAAGACCTGGGTATACTTTCAGCAAGGAAGTGAGCATAAATGGTTTCTAAAGGATTTCAATCATCGGGATCAATCAATCCTTAAAGAACAGGAAACAGACAAGAATTATAAATGAATAGTCCTATTGAAGGAGAGAAAGACATTGCTATTTTTCTAAAAACTTAATAAAATAGCTTGAAAGAGAAAATAATCTAACCTTCCCAGGATTATACTATCCAGGTTCGGATAAAAAAGCGGGGTGGGGAGACAAACTGTGAAAGATTCAATCTATGAATTTATGTCACAGTAATAATTCTCATCATTAGGAAAACTAATTTCGCTAGTTTTTTTTTCTTTAAAAACGCTTAACAAGATAAGCACACAACTATGTACATTCACTACAAAAAACATTGAACATGCCTGCTAACATCTGAACAGTCAAACAGATTGTCTTCATCTCTAGAAACAGAATGCCCCCTTAGGGCCATATTCCTTATATTATCTGACTATGCTGGCTTCACTGAACTGAAGTGAAAGTGCAGTAATAGATGGACAGATCAACAACAGGCTGCACATTGACCTTTTGCAAAATCCAATGTGCTAGGAAATACAATGGCAAATGATGCAGTTTAGATTAGTGTAAAGAGATGCATGCTGGGAAATGAACCCCTGATTTTGGAAATCACTGATTCCGTATCACTGATGGCGCATAAATAAGATGGAATTATTGGAGTTAATGTGGATAGCTCTGTGAGAGCACAGCATATGCCACTGCTGTGAAAGAAGAAATCTATGTCAATAATCCCTGGGAAAGAGACTGGATAATAAAATGTGAAAATCATATATCAGGATAGCTAAAAAGTTCATCTCCTGGAGAGTCAGTCCTTTAGAGTTCCACATAATGCTGAGAATCAATCATTCAAAATCTACAGTGTAACCACATTTAAAACACTGTGCACAGTTTTCACTGCATTTCAAACAAGCTATTCTTTGTGAATCAGTTAATTAAGTGTATGCCTGTGTTTGAAAGATTGGATTTAATCTCTGATTGTTGCTGTAGAGTTGTTCTACCTCACTCTGTCCAAAATACTACTGCTTGCACTATTCTGGACCTTTCTGCTACTCCACGCCACCCACCCACCCACATCTGCCTGTCTATCATCTACCTATTTACCTATCAACCATCTGCCTACTTACCCACCTACCTACCTACTGTGTTTTCCCCAAAATAAGATCCTGTCTTATTTTCTTTTGGGCTGCCAAAGCTGTAGCTCACCCAATCCACTTTCTGCCAGCCTGTAGATATACAGTTAGACAGAATGGGTTTGCTTTGTTCTTGCATAAATCATCCCCAAGGAAAGGAGGAAGACAAGGAAAATCCCCGCCCCCATCCGCAGATCACATCATGAAAGAGTTTTCCTCATCCTATCTGCCCATTGTGCAGGCACTTCCAATATTTCTCCCTCTCCCCCATCTCAAGCAAAGTGAAACTAATGAACAAGGCAGCCAACAAGATCCGAGGGGTGCCTGCATTTCTGCCTGCCTGCTCCACCATACTCACTAAATTAGATCCCGCCCCCTGCTCATTACCCCATCAGCTCTGCACACACACACACACACACACACACACACACACACACACACATCCCAAAAAATGTTCCCTCAGTGGCTTTGGTGGCCAGGGAAGATGGGATTTGGGGGTGCAAAGGAGGGAGGGGCAATCTTCCTTCCCTCCTCCCCCCATCAATCCCACTGCAGGGCCGCCACGGAGCTGCCTGTTGAAGATGCCTCATTCATCATGGTTTGATTTTGCTTGAGATGCAGATCACAAACCGTGGCTGTTGCCTGCTCAGAGACACAAGGTGAGTTGCAAAAGAGAGGGATCCTTGGTTGCAAGGTTGCCTGGCACCATGGGCAGGGCCTGGGCTGGCAAAAATGCACTGATAACACCCCCAGAGAGATAGAAGGAGAGGCAGCTCCCAGTCCTTCCTGGCTCAGCTGATCCACAGGGCTGCAATTAAGGGGCCAAGCCTCCATAAGGTGACTGGGGAAGAGAAGGAGCCATCACGCCTCAGGGATTGCTGCCCGTGTTTGTGAGGGGATACATGATTGGGCTGCCTCCTGTTCTGGCCATGGCTTATTTTGGGGTAGGGCTTATAGAATAGAATAGAGTAGAGTAGAGTAGAGTAGAGTAGAGTAGAGTAGAGTAGAGTAGAATAGAATAGAATAGAATAGAATAGAATAGAATAGAATAGAATAGAATAGAATAGAATAGAATAGAATAGAATAGAATAGAATACTTTATTGGCCAAGTGTGATTGGACACACAAGGAATTTGTCTTGGTGTAAATACTCTCAGTATACATAAAGAAAAGGTACATTCATTAAGAATTAAAAATCATAATGTACAATACTTAATGATAGTCATAGGGTACAATCAACAATCAAATCATACTAGGAAACAGTCAATATAAATCGTAAGGATACAAGCAACAAAGTTACACTCCTACAATTACAAGTGGGAGGGGATGGGTGATAAGGAATGATGAGAAGATTAACAGTAATAGTAGTGTACACTTTGTAAATAGTTAAACAGTGTTGAGGGAATTATTTGTTTAGCAGAGTGATGGCTTTCGGGAAAAAACTCTTCTTGTGTCTAGTTGTTCTGTTGTGCAGTGCTCTATAGCGTCATTTTGAGGGAAGGAGTTGAAACAGTTTATGTCCAGGATGTGAGGGATCTGTAAATATTTTCACAGCCCTTTTTTTGACTCGTGCAGTATACAGGTCCTCGATTGAAGGCAGGTGGGTAATAATTTGTTTTTTCTGCAGTCCTAATTATCCTCTGAAGTCTGTGTCTGTCCTGTTGGGTTGCAGAACCAAACCAGACAGTTATAGAGGTGCAGATGATAGACTCAATAATTCCTCTGTAGAACTGTATCAGCAGCTCTTTGGGCAGTTTGAGCTTTCTGAGTTGGCGCAGAAAGAACATTCTTTGTTGTGCTTTTTTGATGACGTTTTTGATGTTAGGTGTCCATTTTAGGTCATGTGATATAGTAGAACCTAGAAATTTGAAGGTCTCTACTGTTGATACTGTGTTGTCTAGTATTGTAAGAGGTGGTAGTATGGGAGGGTTTCTTCTAAAGTCTACCACCATTTCTACAGTTTTTAGTGTGTTCAGTTCCAGATTGTTCCGGTTACACCACAAGGCAAGTTGTATAACCTCCTGTCTGTATGCAGATTCATCACTGTCTCGAATGAGACCAATCACTGTTGTGTCATCAGCAAACTTCACTATTTTAACAGATGGATCGTTTGAGATGCAGTCATTGGTATATAGGGAGAAGAGAAGTGGAGATAGCACACAGCCTTGGGGGGTGGGCTGTGCTGATTGTACAGGTATAGGAAGTGATTCTGCCTACCTTCACCTGCTGCTTCCTGTTTGTTAGAAGAAGAAGAAGAAGAAGAAGAAGAAGAAGAAGAAGAAGAAGAAGAAGAGGAAGAGGAAGAGGAAGAGGAAGAGGAGAGGAAGAAGAAGAAGAAGAAGAAGAAGAAGAAGAAGAAGAAGAAGAAGAAGAAGAAGAAGAAGAAGAAGAAGAAGAAGAAGAAGAAGAAGAAGAAGAAGAAGAAGAAGAAGAAGAAGAAGAAGAATTTATTTGTCATTACACTCGCAAGCGGGTGCAACGAAATGAGGTGCTCTTCCACAAGTAAAACTGGACAACACCATTGAAAGAAAAATAAAACTAAACACAACAAACCATACAATAATCTCTATACAATTTAAAAATGTAAATACCCCATTACTCTCAGCCATTAAATACCACAAAAATCTTATGACCCTGCATTCAAACTCAAAACTGCACTTGGATAAAAACTGTTCTTAAATCTAGTCGTCCTTGTTCTTAATACCCTGAATCTCCTTCTCGATGGTAATAGTTCAAAGAGCTGATGTCCCGGATGAGAGGAGTCATTCAATATATTAAATATCTTCCTCTTACATCTATTCCTATACAGTTCTTCCAAAGAGGGGAGTGAGCAGCCAATGATGTTTTGGGCCATCTTAATCACCCTCTGAATTGCCTTTTTCTCTGCCACTGTGCAGCTCGAGAACCATACACAGAGACAGTAGGATAATATACTCTCAATTGAGCTCCGATAGAAGGTAATCAATAGACTCTCAGCCAGTTGTTGTTTCCTAAGAATCCTTAGTAAATACAACCATTGTTGTGCCTTCCTAATTAAAGCAGCGGTGTTTGCACTCCAGGTCAGGTCATTTGTAATGATGGTCCCGAGATACTTACATTCAACCACCTGTTCCACACGAACTCCCTCTATATACAGTGGCTGAATGTCTGCTCTTTTTTTCCTATAGTCCACTATAATTTCCTTGGTCTTCTTAATGTTAAATAGAAGATTATTATTTTTGCACCAATGGGATAGCTGTAATACCTCATCCTGATATGCAGACTCATCATCCCCAGAAATAAGTCCTACAAGCGTAGTATCGTCTGCAAATTTTATTATCTTATTGTTGGGATGTTTATTTGTGCAATCAGATGAATAAATGGAGAACAGTAGTGGACTAAGGACACAACCTTGCGGAGTACCAATGCTAAGTGTCTTGACAGTAGAAATATAATAATAAGTAGAAATATATAAGTTTAACTCTTTGTGGACGATTTGTTAAAAAATCCAATATCCATAAACAAATAGAATCTGGAAAATCTAGATCTTTGAGCTTGGCTATTTATCTGTGCGGTATGATGGTATTGAAAGCAGAACTAAAATCTGCAAACAACATTCTTACATAATTCCCCGGTGTTTCCAAATGGGATAAGGCCATGTGAAGCACAGTAATAATTGCATCCTTGGTTGATCTATTTTCTTTGTAAGCAAACTGAAGCCCATCAAAGGAATCAGGAAGGCAGGAGATAATATAATTTCGAACTAGCTTCTCAAAGCACTTCATTAAGATAGAAGTTAGTGCCACTGGCCTATAGTCGCTAGGACCATTTGTGGGCAACTTTTTAGGCAGTGGAACGATGGTGGAAGCCTTGAGACACACAGGAACCACACTTTGTGTCAAGGATCGGTTAAAAATTTCAGTCCACACCCCAGCTAGCTGATCAGCACAATCTTTTACCACACGACCAGGAATTGAGTCGGGCCCAGCTGACTTTCTGGAATTAACCGCCTTCATTGTCTGCCACACATCCTGCTCATTCACAATGAAGGGGAGGCTCTGCTGAGTAAATGATGGCAAAGGGACTGTTTCAGTTTGATGGATCTCAAATCGAGCAAAAAAATTGTTCAACTCCTCAACCACCGCCGCACTACCATCCAAAGAGACCTTTTTTACTTTATAGTTCGTTAGTTGTTGAACCCCCTGCCAAACCTGCCTCGTGTTATTACTGAGAAAGCAGTCTTCAATTCTCCTCTTATATTCGGCCTTAGCTTGCTTAATACCTCTCCTCAAGTTTGTTCTTGCAGCACTATAATCTAGATCATTCCCAGACTTAAAAACCTTATTTCTTGCGTAGCTTATGGAAGCTTATGATCCACTTACAAGTGTGTTCAGGTACCGAGCGCCCGAGAGGAAAAAGCAAGCCGCAAGTTGCTGGGAAGTTGCTCGGGTGCTGGGAGCCGCCGTCGTGGTGAGCAGCTCGTTGGGCGCGTACGCGAGGAGGAGGGCTTTTAAAGTGCCACCTGAGCAAGACCGCCGAATTGGGAAACGGGGCACCAAGGCAGGGCAAGGCTCCATCAGCAGCGGCCTAGCTTTAGGTGGGCTTGGATGCCCCTGAGCGCGGTTTGCTGTCTGTTCTCTCCTGGGACTCGCGTTTGGAAAGCGTGGAAAGTAGTAGCAGGAGCAGCCGTAGTGTTACTTTTTCTTATATATATATATATATATATATATATATATATATATAAAACATATATATATATATAAAACATATATATATTATGATATATATTTGTTTTCTGAGGTTCTCAGCGGTATTTATATGTGGATCTTTGGTTGTTCGGGTTTTCTCCCGCGTAAGATTTGAGGTATCTAGGCAACGTTTCGATGAAGTCTCATTCATCATCTTCAGGCTTCTGTCTCCGGCTCTGTGCTTCTCAGAGTAATGGAGATTGCAGCTGCTTCCTCCTTTTAAAATACACAAAGAAGTACCTTTTAAAATACACAAAGAAGGAACCCCACTCAGACCAATAGTCAGCTCCATAGGCTCACCTCTACAAAACCTGGCCAAATTTCTTGCCAAACAACTACAACCCTATGCAGAATCCATCAACTCACACCTAAGAAACTCATTCCAGTTCATCGAGATCATAAAGAAACAAAACTTACAACCTAGCGACCTACTAGTAAGCTTCGATGTCATATCCCTCTTCACCCAAGCGCCAATAAAAGAAGCCTTGACAGCCATCCAAAACAAATACAACCCCCCCAAGCACATCCTAGATCTAACCAACCACTGCCTATCCAATACTTACTTCACCTACAATGGACAAAAATACAAACAAATAGAAGGAGCACCCATGGGATCACCCCTCTCACCTGTTATCGCAAACCTCTACATGGAACACTTGGAAACACAAGCTCTAGAAAAATACGACCACAAACCCAAACTCTGGCTCAGATACGTAGATGACACCTTCATAATCTGGCCACACGGGAAAGAAAAACTGAACAACTTCCTCACATACCTCAACAGCCTACACCCCAAAATACAATTCACCATGGAAACAGAAGCCAACAATCAACTTCCCTTCCTAGATGTCTTGGTATACAAAAGATCCAATGGCTCCCTAGGACACACCATCTACCAGAAGAAAACACATACTAACCGCTATCTACATGCACTCTCACACCACCACCCAGCACAGATCAATTCCGTAGCCAAGACACTCATCTCCAGAACAAAATGCTTGGCCGATGAACAACACCAAAAAACCGAACTACACACTCTCACCAACGTACTTACAGCCAATGGATTCCAAAGAAAGATGATTACCCACCTAATCCAAAAAGAAACCCCAACCAAAATCCAAGACAGAGAACAAGAAAACGGCAAAGCCCTCCTCCCATATATAAAAGGCACTACAGACAAAATTAGCAAGATCCTCCAAAAACACAACATCAAAACAGCATTCTGCACAAACAGAAAAATATCCACCATCCTAAGAAACCCCAAAGACAAAATCGAATTAGAAAACCAAGGAGTATACGAAATCCCTGCACTGCCTGCCCTACCACATACATTGGACAAACTAACAGAAGAATAAGTGCACGCATTGAAGAACATAAGAACTCAATCAAAAAAGAAGAAACGACCTCTTCCCTGGTCCAACACCTCAAAGCCACAGGACATGAAATTGATTTTAAAAATACCAGAATTATCGCCAAAACCGAACACTTCAACAGCAGAATAATCAGAGAAGCCATAGAGATAGAAAAACGCCCACACAGCATGAACAAACGAGATGACACCTCCCGCCTTCCAGCCATTTGGAAACCCGCCCTCATGAACAGACGAATACCTAACATGAAGAAGGACACCAGACCCACACCCATAAGAGCAACACAAGATGCCACCACCACACTTCCATGTAGAAAACAGACTCCCACCCATTCAGAAAATGAGAAACGACCATGGACCAGAAGCTGCACTGCAGCTGCATCACTACCCACTTCAAACCCCTCTGAGCCACACATGAAGCAAACTGACACCCATTATGAAGATGCAGCAGGACCACGAACTAGAAGCCAAACAGCCAGATCACAACTCTCCAGCTCAAATCCCCAGCAACTAAGACTAACCTGAGCACAACCAAGCCCCCACCTGAACAGAACACGCCTCCAACCAATCAGAACACGGCTAACCCCCAACCAATCAGAACACAGCCAAACCCCTACCAATGAGAACACACCCCACCCAATCAGAACACAGCCAAGCCCCCACCCAATCAAGTCCCACCCCACTGGCAGTTAAAAGGAGGAAGCAGCTGCAATCTCCATTACTCTGAGAAGCACAGAGCCGGAGACAGAAGCCTGAAGATGATGAATGAGACTTCATCGAAACGTTGCCTAGATACCTCAAATCTTACGCGGGAGAAAACCCGAACAACCAAAGATCCACATATAAATACCCGCAGAACCTCAGAAAACAAATATTGCACCTCTACGGGAGGAAACCCACCATCTGACCAGGACTTATGAAAAACTTGAAGTCCAAAGAGCCTCCATTTTATGTGACCTTGCATTCCTATGCAACTGCCGAGATCAAAATTTAATTCCCACAAGCTTCCAATTGAAATTCCACACCAACACAGCAGCCACCAAACGCATCCTTAAAAGAACAGAACTGGCCCTAATTAGAAATGAACTTCACACAAAAAGGTTTCTCCTAGACCAAATCAACAAAGATCTCCTCACACTCCACCTCAGACTCAGCAACAAGATTCACCCTCTACTTTGGGACAAATCCAAACAACTCGCTGTCTGGAGAGCCGAAACACAGACCATCCTCAAGACAGACACACACACCAACAAACTCAGGAAACTACAACAACGCCAGAAACCAACTCCTCCCCCCACAGCCACACATGAAACAAACAGTGCACAACATCTCAGACAAGATCCTCACTGAAGCTGAAACCAAGATCCTTTCAAAAGGATTCAACTTTGCTGTCGCTCCCAAACACATCCCCACAGAAACCATCATATGCGGAGTTGAAACCAGCCTGACCAAAACCAACCCTGATGATGCTAACAAAATCAGACTCGAAATCACCAACATCCTCTGCACTAGCAAACCACCCAAAAGCAACTTATCCAAAGAAGAACAAACTGCACTACTTAACCTGAAAGAAGACACCAGCATAATAATCCTACCAGCAGACAAGGGCAACACGACAGTGGTAATGAACACATCTGACTACCAAACCAAGTTAACCAACCTACTCCAAGACCCCACATACAAACCCCTAAAGACAGACCCCACCACCTACCTAGAAAAAACTACCAAATCCAAAATAAAAGCCTCCCCATCAGTGAAGAAATCCAGCAAGGAATCATACCCAGAGAAAAATCATCCAGATGCCCCAAGCTTTATGGTCTCCCCAAAATACACAAAGAAGGAACCCCACTCAGACCAATAGTCAGCTCCATAGGCTCACCTCTACAAAACCTGGCCAAATTTCTTGCCAAACAACTACAACCCTATGCAGAATCCATCAACTCACACGTAAGAAACTCATTCCAGTTCATCGAGATCATAAAGAAACAAAACTTACAACCTAGCGACCTACTAGTAAGCTTCGATGTCATATCCCTCTTCACCCAAGTGCCAATAAAAGAAGCCTTGACAGCCATCCAAAACAAATACAACCCCACCAAGCACATCCTAGATCTAACCAACCACTGCCTATCCAATACTTACTTCACCTACAATGGACAAAAATACAAACAAATAGAAGGAGCACCCATGGGATCACCCCTCTCACCTGTTATCGCAAACCTCTACATGGAACACTTGGAAACACAAGCTCTAGAAAATACGACCACAAACCCAAACTCTGGCTCAGATACGTGAGATGACACCTTCATAATCTGGCCACACGGGAAAGAAAAACTGAACAACTTCCTCACATACCTCAACAGCCTACACCCCAAAATACAATTCACCATGGAAACAGAAGCCAACAATCAACTTCCCTTCCTAGATGTCTTGGTATACAAAAGATCCAATGGCTCCCTAGGACACACCATCTACCAGAAGAAAACACATACTAACCGCTATCTACATGCACTCTCACACCACCACCCAGCACAGATCAATTCCGTAGCCAAGACACTCATCTCCAGAACAAAATGCTTAGCCGATGAACAACACCAAAAAACCGAACTACACACTCTCACCAACGTACTTACAGCCAATGGATTCCAAAGAAAGAAGATTACCCACCTAATCCAAAAAGAAACCCCAACCAAAATCCAAGACAGAGAACAAGAAAACGGTAAAGCCCTCCTCCCATATATAAAAGGCACTACAGACAAAATTAGCAAGATCCTCCAAAAACACAACATCAAAACAGCATTCTGCACAAACAGAAAAATATCCACCATCCTAAGAAACCCCAAAGACAAAATCGAATTAGAAAACCAAGGAGTATACGAAATCCCCTGCACTGCCTGCCCTACCACATACATTGGACAAACTAACAGAAGAATAAGTGCACGCATTGAAGAACATAAGAACTCAATCAAAAAAGAAGAAACGACCTCTTCCCTGGTCCAACACCTCAAAGCCACAGGACATGAAATTGATTTTAAAAATACCAGAATTATCGCCAAAACCGAACACTTCAACAGCAGAATAATCAGAGAAGCCATAGAGATAGAAAAACGCCCACACAGCATGAACAAACGAGATGACACCTCCCGCCTTCCAGCCATTTGGAAACCCGCCCTCATGAACAGACGAATACCTAACATGAAGAAGGACACCAGACCCACACCCATAAGAGCCACACAAGATGCCACCACCACACTTCCATGTAGAAAACAGACTCCCACCCATTCAGAAAATGAGAAACGACCATGGACCAGAAGCTGCACTGCAGCTGCATCACTACCCACTTCAAACCCCTCTGAGCCACACATGAAGCAAACTGACACCCATTATGAAGATGCAGCAGGACCACGAACTAGAAGCCAAACAGCCAGATCACAACTCTCCAGCTCAAATCCCCCAGCAACTAAGACTAACCTGAGCACAACCAAGCCCCCACCTGAACAGAACACGCCTCCAACCAATCAGAACACGGCTAACCCCCAACCAATCAGAACACAGCCAAACCCCTACCAATGAGAACACACCCCACCCAATCAGAACACAGCCAAGCCCCCACCCAATCAAGTCCCACCCCACTGGCAGTTAAAAGGAGGAAGCAGCTGCAATCTCCATTACTCTGAGAAGCACAGAGCCGGAGACAGAAGCCTGAAGATGATGAATGAGACTTCATCGAAACGTTGCCTAGATACCTCAAATCTTACGCGGGAGAAAACCCGAACAACCAAAGATCCATATGATATATATATATATATATAAAATATTATATTCTTATATATAATTTGCTGCATTTTATAATGGGCCCTTTATAATGGCCTTTTATAAAATTGGTTCGGCCCTCGAACGCAGATCTGATTTTCCATGTGGCCCCCGACAGAAATTAATTGCCCACCCCTGTGTTAGAGCAACTGGTCTGTAGTCCTTCAGTTCCTTGATGGAGGGCTTATTTGGCACTGAGATGATGGTAGAACGTTTGAAGCAGTAAGGAGCAAAGCACATCTCTAGTGATCTATTGAAGATTTGGGTGAAGATGGGGGCCAATTGGTCAGCACAGATTTTTAAGCAAGGAGTTATCTTGTCTGGCCCTGGTGCTTTTCCTGGCTTCTGTCTGTGTAATAGATCTTGCACTTCTTTTTCTATGATCACCAAAGGTTGCGAGCCCAAGGGGTTGGGGTCAGTTGTAGGAGGCTTGGCTGTTGTTGGTGTGTTTGAGATGTGGGTTGTAGAGATAGGTGGCTGTAGTTTCTTTTCAAACCTGCAGTAAAACACATTCAGGTCATCTGCTAGTTGCTGATTTCCTTCTGCCTGGGAAGGAGGTTTGCTGAAGCCAGTGATGTTTTTAAGAGTTTTCCACATGTTTGCTCGTTCATTTGTTGATAATTGATTCTTTAACTTTTCAAAGTAGCTTCTTTTTGCTGCTCTGATCTCTCTTGTTAATATGTTTCTGGCCTGGTTGTATAGCATTCTGTCACCTTTTCTGTAGGCTTCCTCTTTGGAAAGACGTAGCTGCTTAAGTTTAGCTGTGAACCAAGGTTTATTGTTACTATATATTTGCAGTTTCCTGTTGGTACACATAAGTCTTCGCAGAAGCTGACATATGATGTTACAGTATCTGTGAGCTCATCTAGGCCTGCAGAGGCATCTTCAAAAACATTCCAATCAGTGCAATCAAGGCAGGCCTGGAGTTTCAGCTTTGCCTCATCTGACCAAGTCTTCACTGATTTAATTGTTGGTTTAATGGTTTTAAGTCTTTGTCTGTAGGCAGGTACAAGGTGAATCATGCAGTGTGAGAATGTCCCCTGCTCATGGCAAAGACCCATAAGCATCTTTTACTGTTGTGTAGCAGTGGTCTAAAGTATTTTTGCCTCTGATGGGATTAAAAATTAAAATTAAAAATTAAAAGTAGATGCATGCTTAAAAATCAGGCTAGGTCTTATTTTTGGGGAAACACGGTACACCCCCCCTCTGTATTTATCTGTCTGTCTATCTACCTCTATCATCTCTTGTCAGATCTTAATAGCTGACTTTCACGTGCAGCATATCCTGAGTAGCTCACAATGAATACTAAAATAATAACAGTTTAATAAAAAGAGTTAACAGTAAGGAACAAAACTAAAAAGGAATACTAACAGAACTAAAAATAATACTAACTGCAATAAAACAACATTTTGCAATATTTACCAAATTTAAAGGAAGATGAAATTAATTTGAGCAAAATTAATCAAAAGGGAGTTTTAAAGTTTGTAGGAAAACCAAGGGAGCTGCTGGGTCAATGATACCCTTACTACTTGAACAGATCCAGGTTGTATTTGGAATATTTTTAACATCCCTTTCAATTTAGCTGTGACACAAAGAACTGTGCTAAAGGGCTTCTCTATTTTGACCATGCATTATTTTAAATATCATCCTAGTCTTGGTCTGGATTGGCTTTCCAGAAATACACTGCTTAGTTGGCTTTTAAGGTGTGCTTGTTTAAAAAGGGTTATATGGAAAGTCTTTTTGGTTGTTTTTTTAAAAACTGAGTTCCCATTTTACAGTTGTAAAAGAAATTGATTGTAAATTAACTTGGAATCAATTTGCAACTTCACTTTAAGATGCATAACTTCATTGGATATAGTTCACTAACATTCTTCTGAGCAAAAACTGTCCCATATACCCCCTACCCCATCCCCACACCATAAAGGCTTATGAAAGAAGTACCAGCAAAGGGATGTGCTTTTGCACATTTTATAATATAATACAGTATTTATACTTTTTTTAAAAAAAGAAAGTTGACATTATGGAATAAAATTATGCACATCAAATTTATTTATATGTAAAAAATAAGTCCATATTTTAAGTGTCTCTGGAAATTTATGTTAACCATTGCATATGTCAGGGAATTACAAACAAAAGCTTTGTGTTTCATGAGAAAAAAGGTTGTGGAAATCAGTGCTGATTTTAAACCGATCTTTAAAAAGGATTGTATAAAAATGAAGCCAGTAATAAGTGAAGCAACAGCTGATATCTAAATGCACAAAAGTGTCACCTTCCATCTTCCATCACTGGAATGAAGATTAGGTTTGAGACACAGAATGCAGAGACAGCTATTGGTTGGTAAAATCTAAAAAGCAACATATACTTCTTGGAATCAGCATGATCACTATACATGATGAAAAGAGAGCTCAAAACCCCTTTGGAATGAGCATCTCTGAATCTATTAGGCATCCATATGCAGCAATTTAAAGCCAAGAGTTAACAAGGTCTCTTTTCCAACCCGACAGCCAGAAAATTGCAGGCTATGTCAGGGAATGTCTGTATACTCATCAGGACTGGGTCTCTGCAGCCAAATGTATTTGAAAGGTTTCTTGTCTTATTTACTTAACTTTATTCATCATTAAAGGCTCAGGCACAAAAAGCATGAGATGAAACTGCCATATTACGTTAAGCAGTTCAGAGAATATAATGGAAAATTAATAACATTGCTTTAGGTGGGTTGGGAAAGCAGAAACACTCCCTCAATGCAGCTCCAAATTTGATTTTCAAATGTAGTCACAGTACTATTAAGCTACTAGTCCACTGCTTGGGGAACAGGATTGGGTTGCTGTGCTACTATCATTAAATAAGGTATGGTAGAACCATATTTGTCTAATGAAATGGTCTCATACATAACTTAATTAAAGTCCTGAAATCACCTTAAAGTTGTTACCCCATTTTTGGCAATCCAGAATTTAGCAATGCTGTTAGGAATCTTCATATGTCTGGAAAATGCTTGATTGGACAAGGCTGGTTTAGTTGAATCAACTTTCTGATGAAAGCCTATTTCAGAAGGCTCTGACAATAATTGGTACCTATTTATATTAGGATAAGTGATGAGGTGAGAGATGTAGAGGTAAGGTATATACACCAAGAGGACTGTTGGTAGCCCATTCCTGGGAACAGAAGAGCTGGCTTACATATTTTTCACTGACCTCTACAAACAACTGGCTGTCAATCTGAACTATAAACTATTTTTACCTCTCTGGGTGTCACCACAGGAAGCTTTTTTTAGAAAAGAAATGATGGCAAAGCCAGATTGGTTGACGTATGGTAAAATGTTATCTTTCAATTCTTTTTTTTTTGAAAATTTTATTGATTTTTTAAAAACAAACATAAACAAACAAAACATAGAACAAAAAAACATAAAACATCTTTTTTGAAAGCAGCCTGATCCTGGGTTACATCTCTTTGTGCAGACACAAATTCAAATTCATGCTCATTTTTATATTCCATTCCATATCTTATTACCATTCTACATTTTCTATATAACTTTTTCCCTCTTTCAACTTTCTTAATTTTATTTATTTCATCTCAATTCAAATCATCATACTTATATTCTTTGTCTGTCCTGTTTCAGCTGTCTATTATCTTTTCTCATTAAGCAAAATTTCTCCTGTGATCACTGATTGGAGTATGACGCCTTTATATCTTTCCCCTAAAATTATAACACTTAATATAATACATAACTTCCATTCAGATTCTGCTTGGTACATTCTAAAACTACACAATGTATTTTAAAAAGAAAAAATTATAAATATATAACATAATTAAAACAACAATCCATACCAATTCGATTCTATCATTAATATTCATTTAAATCTTGAACATTTTACACATTATTTTTCAAATAAGTATCATATTTCTATGGAAACACTTATAAACTTTCCATAATTATTTCCCTCTCCCTTCACTTATATTTTATAAAACATTGAGTAGTTAAAATGTTCCCATTCCTTCCTAGTTCAAATCTCTCATTTATTTCATTTCTTTTATTTTGTTCACAAAAGTTTCACTAAATTACACTAACTATTTTATTCCACTTTTTAATCATGTTGTTTCCAATTTTCTAACATTATTTCTATTACAAATATAACAATACAATCTTATGTACCTTTACAGAATCCTTTTTCAGTTAAATTTTCACCCATTATCTCTGAATAAATCCTGTGTCTTTACATCTTGCTCCAAACCTCTGTAACTTCACTTCCTTCCTTTTTCCCTTTCTTCTCTCTCCCATTTTTACCCCCCTGTCTCTCCACCTCCATTTTCCTCTTCTGTATTCCCCTTTTCTGTTGCTTTCCAACATTATATCCCCTTTTCACATTATTTTTCCCCTTTTTTGGTTGTTTTTTTAGGTCTTAAATTCTCCGTTCTCTTTCCCCGCTTTCCCTTTTCTTCCCCAGATAGAATTACTTGTTCATTAAAAATGGCTTCTTCTTTGTCCCAATCTTCTTGTTGCACAGTCTTTTCTTGTTGTTTCTTGTAGATACCAATCGCCATTTCTAAGAATTGAAAAATGGAGCCAAAGAAGCCCTTTCCTTCTTGTTCCTCTTCTTTATATTTTTTAAATTCGATTTTCAATTCATTCAGTTCATCCAGAGGTGATGCCATTGTAGAGTTTGTTTTTAAAAAACAACCACCCAATTGTTTTTAGTCATTCAAATATGATTTCCAAAAGTCCCAAAATCACCAAGCAATCCAAATACACACAAGCTATTTCTTTTAACACTTTCTTCTTTTTTCACTTTCTCTTCTGGGGTTACTATTTAGTTGCAAAGTTCCAGTTAAAATGTATCCTTTAGAAGTCTTGTTAAGATTTAACTTTAAATTCTTTTGAATTCCAAGCAGTCTCCTCCTTCCAAGTCCTGCCCTTATTCTTTTCCTCTCCCTTCCCACTTATAGCAAAAAAAGGATTTTTTAGTGTTCAGAAATCTTTATTGTCCCTTTGGCATTTAATTATATTTCCAGTTTAATTACCTGTTGGTGCCAAAGCAGATTTTTCTGATTTCTTTATTCAGATCTTCTCGTTATCAGCGTGAGGAAGGAGAGTGAAGAAAAAAAAACTTTCCCTTTTCACTTTCGTTCGCTGCTTTCGACTCTTCTTTGGGAGCGATCTATCTTTTGCAAAATTTAAATTCCAGGGTACCTTGATTGTTACTTTTTGTCCCGGTCAGCCAAAACCTTTCACTTCTTAACTTCCTCCTGCACTTTCTTTTCCGGCTGAGTGCTTCTTTGAGGCGGCCATTTCTGACCGCCGCTCTTACCGCCTTTGGGAAAGGAAGTTTAGCCAGCTGAGGAGGAGAGGTGCGGCTCCCCTCAAACCCTGCTGGGTCTCCGTCTTCACCACCTCTACGGGGTGGCTTAGCCCCGAAGGCAGCTGGCTCAGGACACTCCAGCGGCGAGCCCAGGCAGAAACCGCGCACGATCGCGGATTCCTGCCTGACGCCAAAGCCCTGCAAACCAAAACTCCAAAATGTTATCTTTCAATTCTGATGACCCAATACTAAACCCGAAGGAAGAAGTTGAATCAGAAGGTTAGGCTTACCATTGGTTTACTTATTAGCAACTGAAAGGTTTAAATTAGATAAAAAGTGTTACAGATTTGATTTTTCAAAAATGAACTGGAATTTTCATTATGTGGCAATGATGAATGTATTATTTCTATAATTTATAAAATGTTATTGAAACTAAACTTAGAAAATGAACATGTAAACACTGTATGCTTCAGTGAGCAAGGAATTTTGGATATAATGTGATGTTTGAATAATGGGGAAATATGTGGATGAAGGGTTTAAAATTTACATTAAATTATAATTTAAAAAAGAATTTTTGTAAGAAGATGTATCGCTGATATTTAACACCAGATAAGCTATCTAAAGGTATGTCAAATGAATGTCGGAAATGTAAGAATAAAGAAGGGCCTTTTTATCATTTATGGTGGACATGTGACAAAGAAAAAAAAACTGGAGTATGATTCACATTCTAATATAGAAAATCCTGAAAATGGAGATAGAAATGAAACCATAATTTTTCCTTTTGGGACTAATGGAAAAAGAACTGGAGAAAAAAAATGGAACTTTGTTGACAGTAGCAAGACTATTGTATGCACAAAAATGGAAAAACACTTTGATATCTACCATGGAAGAACGGATGCAGATGTTGATTAGAGAATGAGATGATTCTGAATGAGGGAACTGGTCTCCCTCATTCATATTGCAAATATAACCTATACCCCAAACCTTTCATGTTATTCTGACAGAGCATGGTTACTCAGCAATATATAAAACAATCCTGCCCCTTGCTACTGCAACACTTCCCACTCAGGGAATAAATACCAGTAGGAATAATAAATGGACATCAAATCAAGTAGCAAGAACAAAAATATTCAAAATATTTAATATTCAAAAACTTTCATTCCACTGCAAACCTTTACTTTTTTATGGCCTCATTCATAACTATGTGAGTGAAATTGTGCTTTTTACCAAATTTTATCATGAACCATCATGAGTTCTATCAAAAGTGATATTACAAGCATCCTGAATAAACATAAATCTTAAAAATATATTTACATTTTTCAGTAAATAATCAACCCATGCAAAGAGAAAATTTTGAAAACAGATATTTTTTTCCAATTTAGACATTCCTTTTATCTATTCTCTTTTTTAATCCTTGTTACATATTTCCTACCTATAATAGGAAGATACAGGAGAATGAGATTTTAATCATGCTTCAGAGAAACTTGGCAAACTATTTATTGAACTAGACAGAACATTTCAATTTTTTGCAAAGGCATTCCTTCAAAATCATTCTGCCTTTGAGTTAAATGCCGTCTTTTCTCCAAAGCCATGCTTGACATTAAATGGCAGATGTCCAGCAGATTTGTACATAGTGGCTCCTCCATGTTTTGCCCAGGCATTATCATATGGGCATCTCCAGTTCTTATAATGCATGTTCCATTCAGCAGCCATTTTGTGAATGCACAATCACATAGCCCCCATAGCCATTTAGCCAGAATACCTGAAATCATTCTTAAAATTCCGCATCTGTCCATCATCTCCAAAAGACAGACTATGGAAACAATATAATGGAAGCTATTAAGGGATATAGTCAGACCGCTTATATTCATTCAGTATTCATTTCAAGTTGTCTGAAGCAAGGAGTCTGAAAAGTTAGCAAAGAAGTCTTATAGCTACAGAACCATATTGAAAACTGGAATATGTAGGATTACTTCTGGCTCTTTTTTTTCCTCACACAATAAAGAAGTAGCAATTCAAGATAAAAGCAACAAAGACACACATCAATTCTCATTCTCTAATATGAATGAGAAAGATCAGAAAGTGCTATCACATAGTTTCATGTCATCAGGGCCTGCAGTCTGGAGAAGTGCAAATGCATCTTTCAATAAGGCATACATTCCAACACTTTGGAGCATTGTCAATATGCTCTTCACATAGGAAACATGATCCTAAGTGAAGCATAGCATATAAAAATATTTAATTAAAATTCAGTGGCCTGGATCAGATTAAGTTAGCTGAATTTGGATCCAAGAAAAACCCATGGGATTAATTATCATTGACTTGGCTTTTTGATCTTGCTGAGATTTAATTAACTAGTTTTAATTTGGAAATAGCTTGTTGGTTTTAACTGAAGTAATCACCTGCTTGATCCTCCCTTTGAAGTTGAAATTGCTCTAAAATGATAATGATTTTATAATCAGAACTGCAGTGATAAGTTAAAATAAAAAATAACCCTTAGCACTCAGACATTCCATAATTTAGAAAATGAAGATATTTGGCATGCAGAAAGAAAAAAGCTCTACATTTTTGTTATGTAAATACCTCTTCAACATCTTCCTTTGAACTTTGTTTGGTATTAAAGATGTGCTTCCATTTGCCTGGTTTAAAGAAAATTCACCTGTTATCAATAATTTAATTTCGTACTGAAGCATTACCCCGACAACAGAAATAAGAGGAAAAGATTAAAGAAAAAATGTAGTGCACATTTGTGAAAATCTTTTGAAAGGGCCAGTCAAAATACAGCACAATGAGATATCTGCAAGCAAGAGGAAGTATGCCAAATGTTTTTTTCTTTAAACTAGGGGGTAGTAAAAGGCATTATTCATTCCAAAAATGAGGTCAACATAGAAAGACTTGGCTATCAGAATAAACAATGTCCTTTCACTACAAGGTAAGGTGCAGCAGCCTTATTTCTCCTGATAAAATGTGAGAAAGAGTATAAGTGAGAAAGAGTATAAGCTTGGAAAGTTAGAAACAGTTTCTTCACTAAATATAGTGTAGTGCTATCCCCACAAGGGTCGTTGGAATCCGGGTTCTCCTGGCCCTCGTTTTAGCAGCTGGTCCACACTGGTTCCTCACTCAAGCCCCTCTACTTGCCTTGGTCATGTGGTGAAGTGGTGGTCAATCTTTCCCCAGCAGGCATGTCATGTGGCTGGTCGGCCATTCTTCCTCTCGCCCTCTCTTTTCTCTCTGTCTTGCACTGCCTGCTGGGCTCTCCTTCCACAACCTCTGCCCCTTCCTTGATTCATCTGCTTGCCTCCCTTTCTTTCAAACTCCTTTTCCCTCAGGCTTGCTCTCTGAAGCTTCTCCTATTCTCCCTATTGCCTTCTGTCCTCTCACATTCCTCATGCCTCTTTATTTCCTCCTTAGGCCTCTTATTTCCCTTTCCCTAGGCCTCCTTACCTTCTAGCTTTCCCCAGCCAAGCCTCCCTTTCCTCTCTCTCTTCCTTTCCCACCAAAACCTTCCTTTCCCGCCAAAACCTCTTCCTTTCTTCCCACCCCCACCGCTACAATAGCAATTAATGAAGATGTGTTGTGTGAAGGAATACACACAATACAGCAATTACCAACTTGAAAATTGGTAGCGCTTTAGTGCAGGGGCCCCCTTTTGGACCTCAGGGACCACTAAATTCATAATTTTAAATCCCGCAGATCACTAATATGAATCCAGCGTTCCGCTCGCTGTGCCTGGACTCCCAGTGACGGGATGGGGTCCTTCAGGCACTTAGCTTGGTCAGCTGTTTCTGCAAACTTAAACACTCAAAGAGCCATATGGAGTCATTTGCAACAGAAAACAAAACACCGGGATCTCTCATCTCTCTCTTTCTCTCAGTATCTCTCACTCTCTTTTTGTATCTCTTTTTCTCTCTCTTATCTCTTTCTTTGTCTCTCTCTCTCCCATCTGGGCCAGCCAGTATCTTGGGGAAGAGAGGAAGTTCCATGTCATGGTCAGAAGAAGTGCCTGTGAGATGCAGCAAAAGATGAAGCTTTGCTCCCGCTTTGGAATATGAAGCAAATCTCCCTTCTCAGGCCAGGCGAGGAGTGACTGGGAGGGGAGGGTGAGGTCAGCCAGTGTGGATTCAACTGACAGGAAGCCATAGCAAGGGAAGGAAAGAGTCTCAGATTACTGACACGCATTGCTTTGGCCTGCCTGCGCCGCTACCCCCACCCCCTTTTGCTGCAACAGCACTATTACCTTGTTCTGGGCAGCAAGGGCTGCACTACTCCTTACACTTTGTACTTCCTGCAAAGTTGCAAGTTACACATTCCTCCCTCTACGGCAGAGATTTCCAGTCCCACCACGAGCTGCCTGGCCAGTCCCATAATCCAGAGCTCTAGTCACATGTCCATTGGTTGGAGCAGCTCCTCCACCCGGGTGTGCCACGGACTGGTGATCTGAGGACCACTGGTTGGGGACCTCTGCTTTAGTGGCTCAATCTATCTCATCTACTCTGAGCCAAATTTGACACTGTTTATATTTATTAGCTTCCTAAATATGAAATCTGTTTGAAATCCCTTTAATAATGTCTAGAAACCCATAATAATCAGTTGTTTTCCCCCACCATGCCCTCTAGAGGCAGTAGGAACACAGTTTTTAGAAGCTGTAGCCAACTCTACATTGGAACACACATTCTGGAAAAGTTGGACCTTATATGTCTGGAAGATCCCAGCTTATGGAAACTTCCAACACTGTTAGAAAATATATAGACAGAGTGTGTTAAACTAAAAGTTAACTTCTTTGGGAGCCACTTTTATCAGAAACTATAAATATAGAAAGCATGAAATATGATGTGAAAATTTGTTTTGGCAAACTCTGAAAAGATTCAATTCTAGATCTTAATACAAGACTGCATTTTTGTTTACCAGATCTTTCTCCTATTTAACAATGTCGAATTATAGAGTTGACTTATATAAGCAGTGTTTTTTTAGATAACTGACTTTCCTATTAAAGCATAAAAGGCACTGAAGAGGAAGGGCATTTGTTTGAAAGGCTCCAGAATGAATTTTGTTTTTCCATATTATTCTAACTGCAATACTGCAGTTTCTTCTGAACATATTCAGCATATTCCAAAGCACAAGACAATATTTCTTCCCCCAACCCCCAAGGGATTTTTAACACAGGCCATCCTTAAACACATTTTTTCATGCTTTAATACAATGGAATATTTGGTCAGTATCACTCAGGCCAACCCACCTTGCAGAGTTGTTGTACATTGGAGAAGGGTTGCAGATATAGATTAGAGCTCTGAGAAGAAAGACATGCTAAAAACCTAATGAATAAATAAATACCCAGAGATCCTGGGACTCAACTTTTGCATATAAAGCAGGCACTCCTTCATGGTGTGCACCTCTCCCAAAGGGCTACAAGCAATGTAAAATAATAAATACAGCTTTGTTTTCAGTTCAATACTTCGGGGCCACATAATTAATTTTTAAAAATATATTTTGGCAGTTTGTTTCCTTTATTGTTGCTGGTTTTCTAACTTGCTGCTGGAAAGGAGATCAATAAAATCAAATATTTTGTTTAGGCAAGCACAGGTGATGTTAATATTATTTTAAAGCAGCCCATTTGCATTGAGCTAAATATCTAAAGAAGGATGCCTATGCACAAAGAGGCCCATAAGGGCAATACTTTCAGCCTCTGAGACACTGTACTATGCTAAAATATTACTGCTAAATCAAAGCAATGAAGTAGATGCACACATATCTTATAGAATAAATGATCACTTTAGCCCACCACCTTGTACAATTTATTTAGTATTTTTAAATTGCTAATTCAAACAAAGGACACTGGGCTTGTCGAGCAGAAGATGGCAGTTTGAGACCTAAGTACCATGTGACAGAATGAGCTTCTGTTTCTTGCCCCAGTTCCTGCCAACCTAGCAGTTTGAAAGCATGAAAATGCAACTTAATAAATAGATACTATTTCAGTGGGAAGGTAACAGCATTCCATGTTCCTTCAGTGATAATCATGCTGGCTACCGAAGTGTCCTCAGATGATGCTGGCTCTTTGGCTGTAAATTGGAGATGAACACCACCCTATAGAGTCAAACATGACTGGCAGGGGAAACTTAATTTTACCTTAATAGAGATCCCTAAGAGTTTCAAACCAGAAATCCAATGATGGAGAGGAAAAAAAACATGTTTTAAACCTTATAATTTCTGTTGTTTTCCCTGGCCTGAAGTAGGCTATGGAATTTAATAGTGTATATGTTACAAAATCAACTGAATACCAGTTACAGTAATGAGGATGCATTCTGACAGATATACATGTAAGGAATGTACATGCTTTTTTTTCTTAAAAGGACACAAGAATGTTGGACTTTCCCTACCTCCCCTATTACTGCACTGAAGTCAACCAAAAATTAAGAAATCACAGTTTGGTTATAGCTTATTCACTATTTTCTATTGAACTGAGTTCTAAACTGGAAATTCTGAAGTTCAGAGATCTTCTCTCTGAGAATAGCAGTTAAGTTTGTTTTACCTCAGTTGACAATGTAGGACTACTTACTTTGAAATATACTTTCAGTAGGATATACTGCCAAATATATTATCAGCATCAGTAACTACCTCTGATATTTCTGCATGGCTTAAAATATGCAGCCATAGCACATGTTTTTAATGTGGTAATTATTAATACATTTTTTTAGTACATTCCATTTCGTATTTGGTTATCTCACACATAAACATACTACTTATGTTAAATCTTTTACAAATCTTATCCAACAACATAGTATATGGCATAATGTGTAACAGTTTTAAGGTTCATTTATGGAACCAATTTTTCAGATATATGAAATTAGTAAATATCAGACATAGTTTCTAAAGATATCTAATATGGTAATCTCAACCGTGAAATCTGTGTAAGTGATTATACAATGGGATCCAAATATAGTAAAATTTTAAATCAGGTCTAATATTTAAAACGCTGCACTACAGAACCTCAACACTGACTGCAGGTAATCTAGTTTCAATCTGATGTTTTCCAAAGGTGTTGGGCAACTCCCATTGCCCACCCATATCTAGGAAGCACACAAGCTGCAGTTCAACACATCTGGAAATGCCTGGGGAAAGGGTAGAGTGATACATTCAATCAAGAAAGAGTTGGTTAATAATTTTTGAATATGCTGGTGGATGTGTTTTGGATTTAGTGGAGCAAGGAAAACCTCAAGGAACTATCCCATGATTTATTTCTCTTTTCAAAAGCTTTGTTTTGAATGCTGGCATTTTCCAAATGTAAAAATATGGTAGGGGATTGTAATTAAACCCAACCCTACCCTAAGCTGTGCTTATAAAGAAAATTCAAAATATCATTATCATACATCAATTCCAATCCCTAAACTTATAGTACCCCGAATCTCCATGTAAGGACATAACTGGGAGACTTCATGAAAGCACTCGCTGATCCCGAGGGGACGTCCCCCTAGGACGAACAGAAGGCCAGGAAGAATTAAAAGGTCTCGTAAGAAGACAAGTCTTTTCACTCACCCTCTGATTTTGAATGCCATCAAAATAATAAGAGCGGAATTAAAAAGCTGCCTTTCTTTGCACATCTGAATATGAATCATAGAGCGTACTCTGCAGTCGGGAAAAAGTGCTGTTTGTCTTCAATCCCTTCTTTCTCTCACCACCGCTGCTGTCCCCGTCCCAAAAATAACTGGCTCTCTACAGAGCAGCCACTCTCACCTCCTACAGCGCTTTCTAGGACACTGCAGTAGTTCTCGCCCTGCTGTTGCAGCAATAGGCTCTCAGCCCCGCTACTGAGGACGCATAACTTTGCCTCGCATAGCTTTGATGCAGCAGCGGTAGTCAGCAATCACTGGAAGAGAGTCATTCTTCTTCCGGCTGCTCCTTTGCCTACGCGAGAGCGAGTGTTTAAATCGCTCTCTTGTTTATCACCATTTCTCTTCAGCCAGCGCTGCTTCCAGGCAAGACCCTCCTATGCTCATGCTCGGTCCCGCCATGGCTGCTACGTTGCATCTTGGGGGTTGTAGTTTTCTTTCTGACCAATGGTGTATTGTTATACATACGTGTACTCTCTTTCTCCCTCTGAGGAGCTTATTTATTTCGCCGGAAATCTTCATGTAGAATTCAAACTATAGACCTATAGGTGTAAATTCCAAATATAAATTCCACTGAACTTACTTTTGGTAGGCAGATATTACATTGAACAATTAGCCAACAAGATGTTTTTAAAAATCTGAGCCAATTCTTATCAGCAACATTGTATAAATCTCTCAGGCATACGGTATTGATATAAACGTCTTAAAAACCAGGGGGGTTACCTGAAGTGCCTCTGGGTAATCAATCCAAATATCTTATGCTATTTCTATTTCATCTTTCTCTCCTCAGTGTTTTTAAGTTAAAATAAAAACTCTGTAAGTGAACGTTTCACCTAAGTTGTCCCATAGATATTTCTAAACTCCCAATGTGATGAGACATACTGTACCTTCTAGTGGTGGGATTCAAATTTTCTTACTAACAGCTTGGTGAGCGTGGCAGGGAAAGGATACTGTAAAATTTCCAGTCAGAGGTGGTATTTGCCAGTTCTCTGAATTACTCAAAATTTCCACTACCAGTTCTCCAGAACTGGCCAGAACCTGCTGAATACCAGCTCTAGTACCTTCTCAGGAATTGAACAAAGTTGGAACAGCCAATCTGCTGGAATGTGGGAGGATCATTTTGTCCTCCACAGATAACAAGACGTTGGACTAATTCTGAATTTTGCTCTTTTGGAATATTTTTCAGCAGGAAATCAAGAAATATTCAGGCCTGTTGTTGAATAAATGAATAAGAGCAACCAACAGAGTCTCCAGATGCTGCCTTATATTAGCTACTGTTTGTAGGCATACTCAGATATTCTCATGGTGATAAGATAGTTAAGTATCTTTCCAGTAAATTAATGTCAGCCTTTAACCGCTGAAGTGTTTGGCCCTGATAACTTGACGCTTATCTGGGGAAAACTACTTTTTAATAGCTGCGTATTGCATCTCCCACAGCTTGTTTGGTTTTGATACATGCACATAAGCACCTAGCCTCCTAATAAGAAGCACTTTATTTTATTTCATTTTAATGGCTGATTTCCCTCCCATTGTTCAGACAAGGCTACCACAGCAATTCCCATTTGGGTCACTAAGAATTAAACAATGATCAGATGTAACTACCATTCCAAGAATTCCCATCTAGAATGGAACTGGCAGAGCAGTAGTCATCTTCATAGGATAGAGGGGATGTGGACAGTGGTGGGATTCAATTTTTTTTACTGCCAGTTCTGTAGGCATGGCTTGGTGGGCGTGTCAGGGCAAGGTTACTGTAATATTTCCAGTCAGAGGTGGGATTTGCTGGTTCTCCGAACTACTCAAAATTTCTGCTACCAGTTCTCCAGAACTGGGCAAAACCTACTGAATACCACCTCTGGATGTGAAGCTGAAGGAGTAGCAGTGAGGCAAGTGCTGGTAGTAGTTTCTCTTGATGACTTTTGGCAAAGTAAAAATGGACTACAGAATTGCCAAATATTTTTGGAGAAAATTGACACAGCTTCTAGTTTGGCTGATTCAATCGTATGCTGTAGATTTTTGCTGGACTCAAACATCACTATCTGTATTCAAAATGGAGAGTCCAGCCATCAAAAGAGGAAAGGGGGGAATTAAGGGGAAAAGTCTGAATTGGATTTTGAGAGACCCAAAACATCTTAGCAGAATAACAGAGTTGGAAGGGACCTCTGAGATCTTTGTTTCAGACAAATAGGGAGGCTCAGCCAATCTCATTGAACACATGTTGTACTCTGACAATAAAGGTAATAATAATAGTTTCCAATCTCTTCTTAAAAACTTGCAGTGTTGGAGCACTCACAACCTCTGGAAGCAAGTTGTTCCACTGATTAATTATTCTGTCAGGAAATTTCTCCTTACTTTTAGGTTGCTTCTCTCTTTGATTAGTTTCCATCCATTGCTTCTTGTCCTGCCTTCAGGTTCTTTGGAGAATAAGTTGCCCCCCTCTTCTTTGTGGCAGTCCCTTAGGTATTGGAATATTGGTATCATGTCACTCCTAGTCCTTTCCATTAAACTAGACATACTCAATTCCTGCCACCATTCTTCATATGTTTTAGCCTCCAGTCCTCCCTAATCATCTTCTCTGCTTTTCTCAGCTTTCTTTCTGGTCTCAACATCTTTTTTTATATTGTGGCAACCAAAACTGGATGCAATATTCTAATTTTGGTCTTACCGAGGCATTACAAAGTGTAAAACCTTACTTTTCTCACCAATGAATTTCATTTTCAAATCAAACCTTTATTGTCAATGCACAACATATGTGCAATGAAATTGAATGAATGTCCCTTGGTGCAGCCCCCACCAAACACAAAATGCACCTCAATAACTTAATAAATGAAAGAAATAGAATCCCTAAACCCAAATAAGTAATAACTAACACACGTTCTCATATCTATATGTATGTAACCAGTGGTGGGATTCAAAAATTTTTACTACTGGTTCTGTGGGCGTGGCTTGGTGATTATGTGATGGGGTGGGCATGGCCAACTCCACATCACTCATGTCAAGAGGCCCTTGCCTTGAACCACTTGCCTGGCCTCCTGAGCTCTTCTGGTCTTTGTCTATTAATTGTCTACTACTTTTCTGTATCTTGTACAGAGGTGGATTTATAAACTGTACAGATGCAGAGAGATAACAAGACGTCCATAACAAAGAGAATTTATTGGTTCATCAGGTATCCTTATAACTCATGTTTGTGATGAAGTTCTTCTTTCATGACCAATCCTTTGTATATCTGCCTTGGAGTAAAAGATGGTTATCTCCTAACCCATCTTGTAGCAATGGAAAGAAGGTGCCATGAGTAAGAGAGTTCATACAAAGAATGAGGAAAACTTCCCCCAACCCCTTGAGGGTCAAACTAGTAACCAATCAGGATTACGGATGTGGTCACATGACATGAACTACATTTCCCAAGATACCTTTGACTACATTTACCATGATGCATTCCCTTAAGGGGGCAGCTCATAATTCCTAAGTAATTATCCAATTCCCATAGACTGGCTGGGAAAGCAAACTCCCCACCTGGAATTGTAAATTCCACTATTAAGAGAAAAAAAATTAACTATAAACTAAGATAAGCAGTAATCAGTAATACTAACTGAATAGCATATAACTATATAACTAAGATAAAACAGTTAGCTATATAACTAACAGAAAAACAGTAAACATTAATAAAGCATCAAACAAAGCAAGGCATGCAAAGCTTGAGGTTCAATCTTCAAGTTCAGCCTCTTGGTGCAAGTCTGCTGGTCACCTCTGGCAACCTTTTAGGGTGTACAGGTACTCTTGGTGGCAAAGGTGAAAGTCTGCTGGTCATCTCTGGTGGCCTTTTAGGGTGTACAGGTACTCTTGGTGGCAAAGGTGGAAGACTGGTGGTTGCATCTGGTGGCCTTTTAGGGTTGGAATGGTACTCTTGCTTCCACAGTGTCAAAGGGCATCAGGAAGCTGCTGGAAAGGGTGTTGCAGAGGCATATGCCCGTGTAGAGCATCTTAGTGGATGTCTGATGGTTGTTGGCAGTCGTTTAGGGTGTCCTAGTGAACGTGTACTGATCGGCGGCGGCCTTTTATGCTGGAACGTCATTCTTGTTTTCAATGGTGCCAAGGCAATTGCCTGGGTTGGAGCCTGCATCTGAGCGTCACTGACAATTCCTATGATCCCCCAACCTAGTGGAGATTTGATGGCCACTGGGCTGTCTGCAGCGCCGCTGACTGACTTGGAGAAGAGAAAGGCATGTGGGGCATTATTTCCCAGCAAGAGTAGGATCTCAGCCTCCAGATCTAGAATGGGGAAGTGATGCACCAGGTGCCGTAGGTGAGGCATGCTACTTATGACCTTAGGTGTTGTGATCTGCCTGCGGTTGTTTGGTACCCCATCACATTCAAACACAGGCGGTAGTGGGAACTGAGAATTTCCATCCAATGACTCAGTAGCTCTCCTCCCCACTGTGCTTTTTGGTCCATGGCACGTTGATACAGTGAAGTGAAGTTCATCCTGTTGCACATCAAAGAGGTCGAAGAATGTGGATCTGGCCAGGGTGCACGTGCTTTGAGTGCCTATCAGCATGTACATTTTCACGGCATCTTCAGGGTACACTTTGGCTAAACAGATGGGAAGACACGAACGAGGGCATGGTGGGTCGGCGCGCAGTGCTGTTTAGGCAGATGGCAGTCATCACCTGTTTAGGTAGGGGTTTGGCAGCCTCCCGAGGAGCCCTCTGTGTATCAGTCTGTGCTCCATTCAAAATCCAAGAAAGAAATACTTAGACTCCATAGATTAGAGAAAAGAAATCTTTTACTGAAAAATGAAATGATAGCATCAGGTAAAATTCTGAATCTGAGAAATTGGGCGCGCAAACCATATATACAAAGTGATGGAATTGTTCCCGCCCCTCAAAGTTCAAAAGACTCTTCAAATTAAAGTTCTGGATATGATCACATGGGCATCTTCAGGTGGTGATGAGGCCTCTGTCCGTTGACCTTGGCAAATTTTGATAAAGATTTGCAGCTGCACAAAGGAAAGAAAGCTAAGTGAGAAATAGAAAGCTAAAAGCAGGAATTTATACTCCCCCCCTCCTCATTTACACAACACAAGAATGTAATACCTCCAGCTCTCTTTCCAGACAATTCCCCCCTCCTCCCCCTGTTACTTATGGCAGCCAAAAGATGCAAAGCAGTAGCAGAAGATCTTGAAGGCTGACATTCGGCCCTCCTAGAAAAAAGACATTAGTCCTGCAAGAGAGAAAAGAAAACATAAAAGATACTGATTACCAATCAATTACATTTCTAGGGTTTGTCAGGATATTTTGTGCGAAAGTCTTTGATCAGCTTAGGGGCTCTAACATCCTTCTCATTGACCCACTCAGCTTGGGAAGAATGGAAATGTTTCCAAGCTATGAGGTATTGGAGGCGACCCCTCCACTTTCGAGAGTCCAAAATTTCTTTAACTTCAAAATGTTGTTCACCTTCAATCAACAATGGTATAGGAGGATCAGTCTGGGTTGGTCTCAGACCAGAAGTGTGTTCAGGTTTCAACAAACTAACATGGAAAACTGGATGAATTCGTCAAAGAGTTTTTGGTAATGTCAATTGGACTGTTACAGGATTTACTATCCGTTCAATCGTGAAAGGACCTACATATTTAGGACCAAGTTTCTTCAACTTTTGAGTGGTTTGTAAGTATTTGGTGGACAGGAAAACTTTGTCACCCACTTGACAGGTCTTCTGTGGAGTTCTCTTTTTATCTGCAAAATTCTTATGAGATCGATGTGCATCATCTAATGCTTTACGGGGAACTGGCCAGTTAAGTTGGAGTTGAGATATCCATTCGTCTAGCGACTGGATGTTAGGTCTTTCATGAGGAAGCTCAGGTGTGGGTACAAAGTCTTATCCTGATGCCACTTTAAAGGGGATGAACCCAGTACTACTATGAACAGAATTGTTGTATGCCACCTCGGCAAATGGCAGTAAGTCAGCCCAATTATCCTGTTGATAATTTATGTAACATCTGAGGTATTGTTCTAACACTGCATTAGTTCTCTCACAGGCCCCATTGGTTTGGTTGGGGTGGAGCTTAAGCCTGGGCGGAGCCTATTAACTTCAGGAATTCCCTCCAAATGTTCGAGGTGAATTGAACCCCTTGGTCAGAAATTATACGTTCAGGGACACCATGCAGTCTATAAACGTGCAGTATGAATAGTTTAGCCAATGATTTTGCTGAGGGAATCTTAGAGCAAGGTATGAAATGCGCTTGTTTGGATAACAAACCGGTTACTACCCAAATAACTGTGTGTCCAGTGCTCTCAGGTAACTCTACTATAAAGTCCATAGAGATTTCCTTCCAAGGAGCTCTTGGCCTGGCCACATTTTGTAACAGACCTGCCCAATAAAGATAGAAAAAGGAGTGAGACAGGGTTGCCCACTATCTCCCCTGCTCTTCATATTAGCGTTAGAGACATTATTAACACGAATTAGGTGGAACTCAGATATAAAGGGATTAACAGTTAAGAAAGAGGAATATAAATTGCAAGCATTTGCGGATGACATGATTTTCTTCATTGAAGAACCAAAAGACAGAGGACCAAAATTGATGAGTGAATTAGAGAAATTCAGAGCAGTAGCTGGACTTAAAAAAAAACAAAAACAAATTAATGACAAAAACCTAACAGAAAAACAGAAAATAGAACTAGAAGAAATAATGCGTATACAAGTGACAAAGAAAGTGAAATACTTAGGAATTTGGCTAACCCCACACTGTAAGACACTTAAAGAAAACAATTATGATAAACTGATACACCAGGTAAAGAAAGATTTAGAATCGCGGGGGAAACTTCAAATTTCACTACTAGGCCGAATTGCTACTATTAAAATGAACATTCTCCCCAAATTCTTGTACCTATTCAAACGATCCCAATCAAATTACATAATTTTTTTTGAAGAACTCAATAGAATAACTTTGAAATTTATTTGGCAAGGGAAAAAACCCAGAATAAATGTAAAAGCAATGCAAGATATGAAGAGCAGGGGAGGCCTAGCATTTCCAAATTGGGAGTTATATCACATGGCCACCTTGTTAGTTTGGCTGAAGGATTGGGTGAACTTAACCAACAAAAGAATATTATTTTTAGAAGGCCATGATTTACAAAGAGGGCGGCACGCTTTCATATGGGATGTAGGGAAAATCAATCAAAAATACTTTCATAGACACTTAAGCAGAGACGCACTATTAACAATTTGGAGGAAAATACGGAAAAAAATTACACAAAAATACCAGTATGGATTTCAACAATGGAGGCAATGATTCACCCAAACAATTTGGAAATTACCAAAATGATTAAATACAAAGATTTACTGGACCCACAAGGAAATTTGAAACCAAGGCAAGAACTTCAGGAGCAAGGACAAAAAATTGATCAATGGGTTTATCTTCAGATTCAAAGCAGATACAAACAACACAAAAAAGAATTTGGAATCAACAATAAATTGCAACAATTAGATAAAATTTTATTAGGATCAAATAAAAAAAACATAACAAAATTTTATAATTACTTATTAGAAACAGAAGTAGAAGAAGAAATTGTAAAAGGAAATATGATTGCTTGGAGTAAGAACGTAGGGCGCAGCATCACATTAGCGGAATGGGAGAAAGTTTGGGGCAGAAACATTAAGATTACCAAATCAGCAGCATACAAGGAAAATCTTTATAAAATGTTTTATAGATGGCATCTCCCCCCTTCGAGGTGAGCGAAGATGCACCCCAACATGAGTCCGCATTGCTGGAAGTGTAGGAAAAAAAGAAGGAACCTTTTTCCATATGTGGTGGTCTTGTGCAGAAACCCAAAAGTATTGGAAGAAAATCAAAACTTGGTTGGAAGAAATAACAAAAGAGCAGATCGAATACAAATCAGAGTCCTTCCTACTAGGGATTTTTGATAAGCAAATTTCCAGAAAAGCTAAATACATAACAATACACATTTTAACAGCGGCCAGATTAGCCTTCGCTCAACACTGGAAACAACATCAAACTCCATCAGAAGAAATGATTATTGAAAAAAATCTCAAAATGCGCAGAAATGGATAAATTGACTTTGGCGCTAAAAAATAAAGACACTTCACTATACTATGATAGCTGGAATTGTTGGTATAATTGGATTGACCAAAGATAAATTATATATCATAAGGCATAAAAGAAAAGTATCAACCCATAATAACGAGGTAGCGATATAAGTAAAAAACAGGTGTGGTTATATGACACAAGTTAAGGTGATGAAAACAAAAGAAGATCTTGCAAACTGTTAAAATAAGAATACTTTTAACCTTGTAACCTCCTCCTTTCTTTCTTCCCCTTTTCTTTTTCTTTCCTTTCTCAAAATTCTTTCCCTCTCTGCCTCCCCTCTTTTCTTCCTTTTTCTTTCTTTTATTTATTTGTATATGTATTGTGACTGGTTTTAATTGTAAAAATTAATAAACTATATTTTTAAAAAAGACAGTTTTTAAGGCCTCCAAATTCTTATGATCAGTCCGTACCTCAAATGGGTGTTTCGCTCCTTCCAAGAAAAGTCTCCATGTCAATAGAGGCCAGCAAACTGCAAAAGCTTCCTTTTCCCAGATGGCCCACCTTCTTTAGGTTTCAGTCAGTTTATGGGAGGTGTAGGCACAGGGTTGTAGAGTTCCCTTTTCATTGATTTGAAGTAAGACCACTCCAACTGCCACATCACTCGCATCGGCTTGGATCACGAATGGGGCATCCATGTCCGGGTGCTTTAGCATTGGTTCTGCAGCGAACAGTCACTTCAGCTTTTCAAAGGCAGCTTGGCATTCCATGGACCACTCCAGCAGTTTGCTAGGCTTTGGTTTCACCTCCCCCTTAGTTTTTAAGAGATTGGTGATAGGCATTGCTATCTTAGCAAAAGATGGGATGAATTGCTGGTAAAAGTTGGCAAATCCTAAGAAGCTTTGAAGTTGCTTTCGGGTGCGTGGTGGGGCCCACTCCAACACAGCCCGTACCTTCCCTGGATCCATTTCAATGCCCTTGTGCAAAATGCAATACCCCAAGTAGTCGATTTTCTCTTGATGGAACTCACATTTGGACAGTTTAGCATACAATTTAGCAGCTCGCAGTTTCTGTAGCACTGAACGCACATGTTCATGTAGCACCCGATTGATCATCTGCATGAATAGGGCTGGAGCCCCCTGTAGGCCAAAGGGGAGAACATTGAACTGGAAGCAACCCATTGAGCAATTAAAAGCGGTTTTCCACTCATCCCCTTCCTTAATTCGGATTCGGTAATACGCTTCTTTCAAGTCCAATTTCGTGAAAATTTTCGCTTTAGCCAGGTGGGCTAATATGTCCTTCATCAGGGGGAGGGGGTACACGTTTTCCACAGAAATTGCGTTCAGGTTTCTATAGTCCACTACCAAATGCTTGGAGCCATCTTTCTTTTCATGGAACAACACTGGGGCCGCTACCCGAGGTCTAGCAGGTTGGATGAAACCACGTTTCAAATTTTTATCGACAAACGACCTCAGCTCTTCCAATTCCCGTGGTGTCATCAAATATAGCTTCAGTTTCGGGAGCGTCACCCCCGGCGGAATTTCAAGGCTACAATCTGTTAACCAATGAGGACGGAGCTCATCTGAAGCTTTTTCAGTGAACACTTCTTTTAAGTCCCAATATTCTTTCGGAATTTTTTCCTCCCCCTCCAAGTTTTTGGTACCTGTGGAGGCTAGCTCAACCGGATTCTGTAGCTTCTGCTGGGATCGCCCCTCCCCTTCCAGTCGCTGATTAATGCGTATGCGCAATGACCCTTTCCTCCAGTTCACATGGGGGTTCCACTTGTGGAGCCAGGGCAATCCTAGTATTAATTGTTGCTCCATCCCAGGGGCCAGAATAAAACACAAAGTCTCTTTATGCTCCCCCATGGTCACCTCTAGAGGTTCCATTATGAAACATGCAGGGCAACCCCCCACCACTGATCCATCCAATTGGCAAAAGGCTAGGGGCATTTCTAAAGTTCTCAGTCTGATGCCCATCTCCTCAAATACTTTCATGTTGATTACACATATCGTGCACCCAGAGTCTAGCAAGGCTAACATCTCCCCTTCAGTCCCTGAAGTGGGTACCCTTAATTTTATTGGAATGGTCATGGGGCCCTTATTTGGACTTACCAGGAAGTCGTCTTCCGAGTCGGATTCACTCGCTTCAAGGAAGGTCGGAGGTCCCAGCTCCTCTCCCGCCGGAGGGGCGAACTCTACAACCTTCCCCGTCTTTAGCGTGGTTTCGCGAGGCTTGGCTGGGGAATTTTCAGATTTCCTCCCTCCTCTCTGTGCCCCCTTTGGATCCAGCTTGACCCTGAAGTCCGCGATCCAGTGGCCCTCCTTCCCACATCGAAAACAGGCAGTGGATTTGGGTCTTGCCATCACTCCTCCCTTCGGAGGCTTAGGGGCCTCTTGGAAGCATGTGGGGGATGGCTTGCTCCATCCATAGCCCCTCCTGCATCTGCTTCAAGTCAAATCTACTTCCACTTCTTCTGCCAGCAAGTACCACAGCTGCAAATCATTTGGGTCCCTACTGGAAATACACATCTGGTATACGTCTTCATTTAGACCATCTTTGTAGGCTTCTATCAGGGCTCCCTGGGACCAGCCTCGGATATGGCAGGCCAGCTGTCTAAACTCTTGGGTGTAGTCAGCCACTGACCTCCTCCCTTGATTTATGGTTTTCATCCTGATCCTGGCCTTTCGCTCTGCTAATGGGTCCTCAAATCTTGCCCGCAGCGCAGTCATAAATACGTTATAGTTCAGCAGTTGGGGGGAATTATCATTATATAAAGTCACCATCCACTCTGCAGCTATTCCCTCCAGGGCCCTGGTAACACATCTTACTTTGGCTGCTTCAGAGGTGAACTCCCCCCCATATTCTTCCATATAGTTCCAAACTTGTACTAGGAAGAAACCCAAGTCTTTGGGTTTGAGGACTTGGGTTTGAGGACTTGAGGACAGCTTGAGGACTCTGCGTCTCCTAGGGATCACACCTCCCGCTGGGGGCCCCGGGGCTGCAGCCGGCTGCTGCGCTGGTGCAGGCTGAATTATGGGGGTGGGGGCAGCTTGGCTGCCTCTGGCTGAACTTGCTCCCCCTTCCCCTTCATACCTTGGAGCGGCGTGGGGCTGTCCAAAAGCTTCATTGAGGAGCTGCCTGGCTTGATCCAGTAACAATTATCTCTTCTCCATCTCTTGCCATGGCTCCTCTCTCCCACGCTGTTGGGAAATGGTGATTCCAGGAGGGGGGGGGGGCTCTTCAGGATCCCTCCAGCCAACACTCAATGACCATCTGGGCTTCTCAGTTGGAACCTCTTTCAGAGTAAGGTCAGCTAGCAATTCAGCGGCTGGCACCTCTGGTATCAGCAATGATTGCCCCCCTCCCACAGCTCCCAGATCCTCCTGATCACTAGCTTGAGATGACATGATATCAAACTCCCTTGGAAGAAAACTGGATATTTTCTCCGGGTGGGCTGGTGAAGAGATTCAGAATAATGTCAGTCTGTGCTCCATTCAAAATCCAAGAAAGAAATACTTAGACTCCATAGATTAGAGAAAAGAAATCTTTTACTGAAAAATGAAATGGTAGCATCAGGTAACATTCTGAATCTGAGAAATTAGGCACGCAAACCACATATACAAAGTGATGGAATTGTTCCCACCCCCCAAAGTTCAAAAGATTCTTCCAATTAAAAGTTCTGGATATGATCATGTGGGCATCTTCAGCTGGTGATGCGGCCTCTGTCCATTGACCTTGGCATATTTTGATAAAGATTTGCAGCTGCACAAAGGAAAGAAAGCTAAGTGAGAAATAGAAAGCTAAAAGCAGGAATTTATACTTCCCTCTCCACTCCTCACTTACACAACACAAGAATGTAACACCTCCAGTTCTCTTTCCAGACAATTCCCCCCTCCTCCCCCCATTACTTATGGCAGCCAAAAGATGCAAAGCAGTAACAGAAGATCTTGAAGGCTGACAGTGTACTTCTGTGGTATGGTAAGGCTCCTTGTTTGAAGGAGGGTTGCGAGATATCTGCCATGGTGGCTCAGTGTCTTGATGTAACGCAGTCGGGTGCTGGTCACTTTTGCAAATGTGACATTGCATTTTGGTTGTGCAGTATTGGGGCAAATATTTGGATTCGCAACACTTGTAGCAGTATTGGTACTCCCTTAGTAACTCTTTTTGTTGGGTCAGTGATTTCACTGCAAACCCAGTGCAGCTATTCAGCAAGTGACGCGTGTTGTGCATAGGACAACACTGTATTCTCCTTGTGTTCAGAGATCTAAAGTGAGTTGTATCAGATGAGTTCTCTCCCCAACTGTGTGTGGATGAGGAGTCAATCTCAGTATTATGTGTTGATGTTTGATGATAATCTGTAGAGATGTGCAGTAGAGGCTGGAGAGGTCCAGAGTTGCGATAGCGGTATCTGTTAGGTTGGTAAACTCAGCTTCTGAGGCGAAGATTTCTGAAGCAGTTGCAGGACTCTGTTTGCCAGAAGACAAATTCTTGGAGAAAGGCAAAGGGTGGATCTCATCTGCAGTTTGTAGCCAAAAAGGCGTCGGACAAAACAATCCACTTTTCTAATATTTCTTTTGGGAGTTTGGCGATGATTGCTTCTTGTGTTATGAAGAGATCAAAGCAAGCCAGTCCTGGTAAGTCAGAACATTCTTTGGCTGTTCGCAGCTCCATAAGGATGTTGGAAATGTCCTCTAGTTTTCGGGTTTTGTGGATGGCGATACACAGGAAACTGTAAAGTCATTCTAGGAGCGACTATTCCATCAATGTGTCTTCACCATATTTCCAGTTCAAAGCATCCCACGCTCGTTTTAGAGCGGTGTCTGGGTCATTAAGTAAGCCTGTGTAAATGTTTTTCACCATGTAGCTAGACCGTGGTCCTAGCCATGCCAACAGAAATTTAAGTTCTTCATCAGGAAGCAGCTGCTCGCTTTGGGAGGTGCTCGTGAAAATAGACTTCCATAGTAGGTATTCTCTGCCTGGCTTGTTGTTGAATTTGTACACACTGCTGACTGCTAAGTCTAACCTGCCACACCTTAGTGACAGTTCTCTGTTACTTCTCTGTGAGGGCAAGTCATCTCTTCATATGACATCATTGTAGGCATGGCATTCTGGCTCAAGGGCATGTGTTGTGGACAGTATGTGGTTCGCTAGAGAGTACTTTATGAGGAGGTCGGTATCCACCCCCACATATGTAGGTAGTACCTTTTGAGGTTGGGTGTAGGTTCCACGCTGTGCACCAGAGTTGTTTAGCAATTGTGGTGAGAACTCTTTAGCCTGAGGATTGAGTGTGGCATTTGTGATTGGTTGCAGGTCAACTTGTTGAGAAGTTGTTATGAGCACTGGTGGGTTAATTTGCTCACCTGGCAGGCCATGAGACGTTGGAGTGGGGTTGCTGGTGCTGGGAAGAGAATCTCGGACCTTATTACATACAACATCAGTTGGGTAAGGTTTGCTGTTGGAGGGAAGTGAATTCGTACTTTAGGTCATGCAATGTCAGTTGCGGAACTGACATGTAGAGTCTGTAGTTGAGATTCTTCCCTGTGCTCCCCTGGTTGTGGGAGACTGCTAGGCAACTGAGGTGGTTTCATCTGGTCATTTCAAAGTGAATGTTGCTTATCCACTTAGGCCTTGACCCGTGCATCTGGTGTCTCTTCTCCCAACTCTTCAAGGTTGAATTGGAGGGAGGTGTTGTTGGCCATCTTCCACCATGCTGCCATCTGTGCCGTCTTTGTTGCTGAGTCTCTTCGCCATTCGGCCAACTCCAATTTGGCTTGCACTGTGGCCTGAGTTTTGGCCATTTCTGCCTGTTAACTAGCCTGGGCTTTGGCCATTTCTGCCTGTTAAGTGGCCTGGGCTTTGGTCAATTCTGCCTATTGAGCCGCTATATCTGCCTTCTGCTGTGTCACCTCCTCTGTGGCACATAGCTCTGTGTCTGCTTCTGTAGCTTCTACTTCAACTTCTGCAGCCCGTTCGGCATAACTTGCTGCTTTGGAGGCCTGAGATGCTCCAAAGAGCCTGAGATGCTACGATGGGAGGATGCTCTGGAAAGATGATGAGAGCTGGCAGCAGAGAATTGGTGCGCAACACTAGAACCTGCTTGTGATCTAGCCGATTTGGGATGGAGGGAGGAGGCTTTCTTAGAATGGTGGGAAGAAGACACATGTGATCGAGGAGCTATGTCGGATGTGGCCTGCTCCCTTGACACTACTTCCTGAGGAAGTGTGTTGTGGAGTGCTGCCTGGAGGGCTGCCTTGCTTTCCTTGACACAGTCTTCACATTCCTTGTGAAACTCCTCAAAGTATTGGATGTGTGTTAGGAGTTTGGGGTCACCCAGTCTTGATTGAATGGACCTGAAGTTGTTTTTACTGCATCTCCACTGTGCAAAAAGAGCATCTAGATCATCTAGCAATGTACAGAGTTTCTCAGGGGGCAGCTTATGTATTGGGGCATCACAGATCTTCTCAAGCTTCACCCATGAGTCTGTGTAGTGGCGATATTGCTGCTGCCAATCGTTCTTCAAGTGTTCTTCCATGGATTCGGTAAGCTTCTTACTCTTTCTGAGGTCGTAGGCTTTCGGAGATATCCTTTGTATATCTGCCTTGGAGTAAAAGATGGTTATCTCCTAACCCATTTTGTAGCAATGGAAAGAAAGTGTCATGAGTAAGATAATTCAGACAAAGAATGTGGAAAACTTCTCCCAACCCCTCGAGGGTCAAACTAGTAACCAATCAGGATTACGGATGTGGTCACATGACATGAACTACATTTCCCAGGATACCTTTATCTACATTTACCATGATGCATTCCCTTAAGGGGACAGCTCATAATTCCTAAGTAACTATCCAATTCCCATAGACTGGCTGGGACAGCACAACTACTACAGTGTCTCATTGATTATCTAATCCTGCCAGCCCTTCTGGATCTGGAACGTCCACAGATTCTTAGCTCTATTATTCTCCACAATCTTCTGTGGAAACTCCTTGATGGCTGGCTGGAGAATTCTGGGAGGTAAAGTCCAATATCCTTCAGCTGAGAGACACCAATCTACCCTTTGGGTTCTATCTAGTGTGGTAAATCCCTGCTTCTATGGATCTGGTGCTTAGTGCCTGTTCTTGTGCTGTTGTGATCAGTGATCAGTGCTGCCTTTTACACACACCACTTCAGGAATAATTATAAAAATAATAATGATTTCTCATTCATTTCTTTACTAGTATTAGCAACAAAATAAGCAGCCATAAATGCCACCTAAAGTTGGAACCCAAAGTCAGATGTACACTAAATGTAGACTGACTTTTAGCTACACACCTCCCCAGCAAACAGGAAATTTTGAAGCTCCAGGTAAAGAGGATTCATTTTAGGATGAGTAACCACAATTGGCATGTTGGAGGTTCCTAAAGGAATGCTGAGAAACTCTGTATTTTAAAGAAACACTTGAGAGAGGGGTGCAGAATAGCCCTTCTCTGCTTGAGGCTGTAGAGACCTGGCACCAATCAAAACATTGTTTGTGAAGTAACTGATTAACACTGATAGGGTAAGCCACTAATATATGAAAATAAGAACAAACTCAGAGGTGGGATTCTACCAGTTCAGACCAGTTCGGGCAAACCAGATGTTAAGTTTTCATCTGGTTCACCGAACCAGTATTTCAATTGACCAGTTGGTCCTGCACACCCCACCCCACCCCTCCCAGGAGTCTCCAAGTGATGTAGGTAAGTGCAGAGTCTGCATGGAAGCTCTGGGAGGGGGAAAATGGGCCATTTGGAAGTCTGGAAACAGGCCTGTTTCTGGCTTCCGGAGGCCTCCAGAGCCTGGGGGAGGCCATTTTTGCCCTCACAGAGGCCCAAGGGAGGGCTCCAGACCCTTGGGAGAGTGAAAAGGGGCTCTCTTGAAATTTCTAGTAGGTCAACCCACCATGGTTATGCCAACCCAGCAATCGGGCATCAAACTGATTGCTGGGATTTTTGAATCCCACCCAGGAGTGGGATTCTACCAGTTCGCACCTATTCTCTAGAACTGGCTGTTAACATTCTAAGCAGTTCGGAGAACCAGTTGTTAGAGAGTGCCAGGAACTCACAATTCAACCCTGAGCTACAAGTAGTCTCTTCTATCAATAAACTTTTGGTTAGAGGGATTCAGAGCCTGCCTTATATGACAGCGGCCAACTGGTGTGCAGTGGCCCACTGGTGGGCCGCATGAAAATTTTGGTGGGCCGCAGAGAAATTACACCCCCAGAGCACTTCCCCAAAGCAATTAATCCAGGCTGCACAAAAACACAAGGCTGCACAGCCCACATGGCCCGCGGGAACCCTCCCCGCGCATTCACTCCTTACCCAGCAAATTTGCCTGCTAAATTGCTATTTTTCCTTTTTCCGACCATCATCTGTTTTGCTGTGCCAGGTGATTTAGATTAGCTTGGAAGCAGGAAATGGTTAGATTTCTTGCTTTCTAGCTACTCTTTAGATCTTCAGCTCTGCTTTTAAGCACAACCAAGCGTGCCTTAGGACTGAAGATTCTATTATTCAATGCAGACTAACACAAGCAAATTTTATGTGACAGACTGAGCTAGCCGATGGCAGATAGATGATCACTGAATGATTTTGTGAGCAACTCAATCTGCCTGCCTGCTTTGCCTGATTTTGGGTAAAAGTTGCTCCTTTTTATAAAAAATGCAATATATATATATATAAATATTTATAATATTTACATACAAGCCATGCCTAGCCAATCTCATGACCACCAAGCCACACCCACAAATTAGGCCATGCCCACAGAATGGTCCCTGGGATTTAAAATTATGAGTTTGGTGGTTCCTGAGGTCTAAAAGATTGGCAACCCCTGTTATATGAGATGGCTCCCAGTGGATTTCATTCTAAATTTTGATATGATTTCTTTAAATAAGAAATGTAGAATTATAATGGCTGAGTGTTTGAGCCTTCATACATAAAAAAGAACAAAGCTAAAGGATAAACAAATAAAAAACAGATTTGAAAAAAGAAAAGGCTCAGGAAAGAAAAAGAGTGAAAGTATAAGAAAGAGGAAAAGAAAAAAAAAGAAAAAAGAACAACTTCCAACTTTCTTTGGTAAATATCAAACTCTTACTCTAAGATTAACATTTCTCTACATTATTTCCATAATCTCATATCTAATCATCAAAGCCCAGATCAACTTTTGATTTCAGTTTCTCACAAAAGGTCCAATAATGGTTTGGTTTGTTATATGTGGCAATATATATACTATATATATACTATATACTATATATATACTATATATACTATATATACTATATATACTATATATACTCCCGCTAAGATTTGAAGTATGCTTCTCAGAGTAATGGAGATTGCAGCTGCTTCCTCCTTTAACTGCCAGTGGGGTGGGACTTGATTGGGTGGGGGCTTGGCTGTGTTCTGATTGGGTGGGGGTGTGTTCTCATTGGTAGGGGGTTTGGCTGTGTTCTGATTGGTTGGGGGTTAGCCGTGTTCTGATTCAGGTGGGGGCTTGGTTGTGCTCAGGTTAGTCTTAGTTGCTGGGGATTTGAGCTGGGGGTTGTGATCTTGCTGTTTGGCTTCTAGTTCGTGGTCCTGCTGCATCTTCATAGTGGGTGTCGGTTTGCTTCATGTATGGCTCAGAGGGTTTGAAGTGGGTAGTGATGCAGCTGCAGTGCAGCTTCTGGTCCATGGTCGCTTCTCATTTTCTGAATGGGTGGGAGTCTGTTTTCTACATGGAAGTGTGGTGGTGGCATCTTGTGTGGCTCTCATGGGTGTGGGTCCGGTGTCCTTCTTCATGTTAGGTACTGCCTGTTCATGAGGGCGGGTTTCCAAATGGCTGGAAGGCGGGAGGTGTCATCTCGTTTGTTCATGCTGTGTGGGCATTTTTCTATCTCTATGGCTTCTCTGATTATTCTGCTGTTGAAGTGTTCGGTTTTGCGATAGTTCTGGTATTTTTAAAATCAATTTCATGTCCTGTGGCTTTGAGGTGTTGGACCAGGGAAGAGGTCGTTTCTTCTTTTTTGATTGAGTTCTTATGTTCTTCAATGCGTGCACTTATTCTTCTGTTGGTTTGTCCAATGTATGTGGTAGGGCAGGCAGTGCAGGGGATTTCGTATACTCCTTGGTTTTCTAATTCGATTTTGTCTTTGGGGTTTCTTAGGATGGTGGATATTTTTTTTTTTTCTGTTTGTGCAGAATGCTGTTTTGATGTTGTGTTTTTGGAGGATCTTGCTAATTTTGTCTGTAGTGCCTTTTATATATGGGAGGAGGGCTTTACCGTTTTCTTGTTCTCTGTCTTGGATTTTGGTTGGGGTTTCTTTTGGATTAGGTGGGTAATCTTCTTTCTTTGGAATCCATTGGCTGTAAGTACGTTGGTGAGAGTGTGTAGTTCGGTTTTTGGTGTTGTTCATCGGCTAAGCATTTTGTTCTGGAGATGAGTGTCTTGGCTACGGAATTGATCTGTGCTGGGTGGTGGTGTGAGAGTGCATGTAGATAGCGGTTAGTATGTGTTTTCTTCTGGTAGATGGTGTGTCCTAGGGAGCCATTGGATCTTTTGTATACCAAGACATCTAGGAAGGGAAGTTGATTGTTGGCTTCTGTTTCCATGGTGAATTGTATTTTGGGGTGTAGGCTGTTGAGGTATGTGAGGAAGTTGTTCAGTTTTTCTTTCCCGTGTGGCCAGATTATGAAGGTGTCATCTACGTATCTGAGCCAGAGTTTGGGTTTGTGGTCGTATTTTTCTAGAGCTTGTGTTTCAAAGTGTTCCATGTAGAGGTTTGCATAACAGGTGAGAGGGGTGATCCCATGGGTGCTCCTTCTATTTGTTTGTATTTTTGTCCATTGTAGGTGAAGTAAGTATTGGATAGGCAGTGGTTGGTTAGATCTAGGATGTGCTTGGGGGTTGTATTTGTTTTGGATGGCTGTCAAGGCTTCTTTTATTGGCACTTGGGTGAAGAGGGATATGACATCGAAGCTTACTAGTAGGTCACTAGGTTGTAAGGTTTGTTTCTTTATGATCTCGATGAACTGGAATGAGTTTCTTACGTGTGAGTTGATGGATTCTGCATAGGGTTGTAGTTGTTTGGCAAGAAATTTGGCCAGGTTTTGTAGAGGTGAGCCTATGGAGCTGACTATTGGTCTGAGTGGGGTTCCTTCTTTGTGTATTTTGGGAGACCATAAAGCTTGGGGCATCTGGATGATTTTTCTCTGGGTATGATTCCTTGCTGGATTTCTTCACTGATGGGGAGGCTTTTATTTTGGATTTGGTAGTTTTTTCTAGGTAGGTGGTGGGGTCTGTCTTTAGGGGTTTGTATGTGGGGTCTTGGAGTAGGTTGGTTAACTTGGTTTGGTAGTCAGATGTGTTCATTACCACTGTCGCGTTGCCCTTTGTCTGCTGGTAGGATTATTATGCTGGTGTCTTCTTTCAGGTTAAGTAGTGCAGTTTGTTCTTCTTTGGATAAGTTGCTTTTGGGTGGTTTGCTAGTGCAGAGGATGTTGGTGATTTTGAGTCTGATTTTGTTAGCATCATCAGGGTTGGTTTTGGTCAGGCTGGTTTCAACTCCGCATATGATGGTTTCTGTGGGGATGTGTTTGGGAGCGACAGCAAAGTTGAATCCTTTTGAAAGGATCTTGGTTTCAGCTTCAGTGAGGATCTTGTCTGAGATGTTGTGCACTGTTTGTTTCATGTGTGGCTGTGGGGGGAGGAGTTGGTTTCTGCGTTGTTGTAGTTTCCTGAGTTTGTTGGTGTGTGTGTCTGTCTTGAGGATGGTCTGTGTTTCGGCTCTCCAGACAGCGAGTTGTTTGGATTTGTCCCAAAGTAGAGGGTGAATCTTGTTGCTGAGTCTGAGGTGGAGTGTGAGGAGATCTTTGTTGATTTGGTCTAGGAGAAACCTTTTTGTGTGAAGTTCATTTCTAATTAGGGCCAGTTCTGTTCTTTTAAGGATGCGTTTGGTGGCTGCTGTGTTGGTGTGGAATTTAATTGGAAGCTTGTGGGAATTAAATTTTGATCTCGGCAGTTGCATAGGAATGCAAGGTCACATAAAATGGAGGCTCTTTGGACTTCAAGTTTTTCATAAGTCCTGGCCAGATGGTGGGTTTCCTCCCGTAGAGGTGCAATATTTGTTTTCTGAGGTTCTCATGGTATTTATATGTGGATCTTTGGTTGTTCGGGTTTTCTCCCGCGTAAGATTTGAAGTATCTAGGCAACGTTTCGATGAAGTCTCATTCATCATCTTCAGGCTTCTGTCTCTCGGCTCTGTGCTTCTCAGAGTAATGGAGATTGCAGCTGCTTCCTCCTTTTAACTGCCAGTGGGGTGGGACTTGATTGGGTGGGGGCTTGGCTGTGTTCTGATTGGGTGGGGTGTGTTCTCATTGGTAGGGGGTTTGGCTGTGTTCTGATTGGTTGGGGGTTAGCCGTGCTTCATGTATGGCTCAGAGGGGTTTGAACTATCGCCAAAACCGAACACTTCAACAGCAGAATAATCAGAGAAGCCATAGAGATAGAAAAACGCCCACACAGCATGAACAAACGAGATGACACCTCCCGCCTTCCAGCCATTTGGAAACCCGCCCTCATGAACAGACGAGTACCTAACATGAAGAAGGACACCGGACCCACACCCATGAGAGCCACACAAGATGCCACCACCACACTTCCATGTAGAAAACAGACTCCCACCCATTCAGAAAATGAGAAACGACCATGGACCAGAAGCTGCACTGCAGCTGCATCACTACCCACTTCAAACCCCTCTGAGCCATACATGAAGCAAACCGACACCCACTATGAAGATGCAGCAGGACCACGAACTAGAAGCCAAACAGCAAGATCACAACCCCCCAGCTCAAATCCCCCAGCAACTAAGACTAACCTGAGCACAACCAAGCCCCCACCTGAACAGAACACGCCTCCAACCAATCAGAACACGGCTAACCCCCCCAACCAATCAGAACACAGCCAAACCCCCTACCAATGAGAACACACCCCCACCCAATCAGAACACAGCCAAGCCCCCACCCAATCAAGTCCCACCCCCACTGGCAGTTAAAAGGAGGAAGCAGCTGCAATCTCCATTACTCTGAGAAGCACAGAGCCGGAGACAGAAGCCTTACGCGGGAGACTCCACATACAAACCCATAAACACAGACCCAACCACATACCTGGAAAAATTAACCAAGAAGAAAATTATAACCAGCCACATGAGCAAAGAGATCCAACAGACAATCATCCCAAGAGAAAAATCTTCCAGATGCCCCAAACTATACGGCCTCCCAACAATACACAAAGAAAGCATACCTCTCAGACCCATAGTCAGCTCCAGAGGAGCACCACTACAAAACCTAGCTAAACACTTAGCAAAACAGCTACAGCCCCATGCTGAAACAGCAGCTTCACATGTACAAAACTCATACCACTTCTTGGAAATGATCAAAGATCTACATGTGGAGCTAGAAGATCTGCTTGTAAGTTTTGAAGTGGTCTCACTATTCACTCAAGTCCCGATAAAAGAGACCCTTGAAATCATCAAAAATAAATACCAACCAGCTAAACACCTCATGGAACTAACAGAACACTGCTTAACCAACACATATTTCATATACAAAGGACAAAGATACAAACAAATTGAAGGAGCCCCTATGGGATCACCACTGTCACCCGTCATTGCAAACCTGTTCATGGAAGAATTCGAATCCAGAGCCCTGGCCAATAGCATCCACAAACCCAAACAATGGTTAAGATACATCGATGACACATTTGTGATTTGGCCCCATGGAAAAGAAAACCTAAACAATTTCCTAACACACCTAAACAGCACACACCCCAAAATCAAGTTCACCATGGAAACAGAAACAAACAAACAACTACCATTCCTAGATGTACTAATCTACAAAAAAAACCAGATGGCACACTAGGACACACCGTATACCAGAAGAAAACACACACTAACCTGTTATGTCTCCCCTTTAAATGCAGGAGGGCAAAACAAAACAAGCAGTTCCAAAAAATCACAAACCAAAAAGCAAACTCTCCCAAAAGGACTGGGGAAGTGTTTTCAGTCCTCGGCAATAAATCCAAACTCTGTCTGGCAAACCTGATGTGGCTATAAATCCCAAAGCCTCAAAGAGTTCTCTCCGTGTGTTCACTCCCATAAATCACTTTGCTTCTGGCAAAGCTCGCCAGCCAAGCCGTTTCCTTTTATCCTCTATGAGGGTGTGTTAATCTCCTTAATTAGTCACTGGCTCGACGCCTCCTTCCTAATTGAGATTGACACCTCATCCTTCGTCTGTTTCTCACATCTAACCAGGTTCTTTCCAAAGACTCCTCCCCACTAGAAAACTCTCGCAAGTGTTCCTGGTTAGCTATTCCCGGCTGTTGCTCAGCCAGAGGAGAAGACTCAGAGGAGGTCGAAGGTCCTGACAGCTCTATTAAATCAGGTTCGTCTCTCCTAGTTAAATCCATTTCCTCATCCTGACTACAATCCAAATAGCTCAACAGTGCCGGCTCATAATTTACTGCCATTTCCTCTTCGTTTGAACTCACATCTGCCAACGGAACAGATTCCAACTCCGGAGTCACAACACTAACCGCTACCTCAACGCCCAATCCCACCACCACCCAGCACAGATAAACTCCACGGCTAAAACACTAATTGCTAGAACCAAACGCCTGGCAGACAAGACACACATTAAGACTGAACTATGCACCCTGACTAAAGTACTGACAGCCAACGGCTTCCACAAAAGCAAAATCACTGGCTTGATCCACAAAAACACACTGAGACATAATAGAGACCCAGAAGATTAACAGAACTATGGAACAGCTGTCCTGCCCTACATAAGAGGTACCACAGACCAAATTAGTAAGATACTACACAGACATCACATCAAGACTGCCTTCAAAACAGACAGAAAAATAGCAGCCATCCTAAGAAACCCCAAAGATAAAATTGACCTGGAAAACCAAGGTATATACAAAGTCCCCTGTGCATCATGCCCGGCCACATACATTGGACAGACCAATAGAAGAATAAGTACCCACCTGGATGAACACAAAAATGCAGTAAAAAAGCGGGAACACACTTCCTCACTAGTCCAACACATGAAAGCAACAGGTCATAGCATCAACTTCAATGGCACCAAAACTCTAGCCACTATAGAAAACCCCAGCCACAGAATCATCAGAGAAGCCATAGAGATTGAAAAAAGACCAGAAAGCATGAATTGAAGAGATGATTCCACCAGACTGTCAATCATTTGGAAGCCTGCACTCACAAACAAAAAAAATCTCCACATCACAAGCCAGGCAAACACCTGGGCACAGACAGATCCCCCCTGATACCTCCAGCTCAAGCACACCCCAACCAGGCACCCAGATGAAACCTAGCTTCCTAACTAATGATAGCCGTCCATTTACCCAGAGCCAAGCTGCACTAAAGGCCTCCAATAAAGTAACACAATGTTGCCAGCCAATCAAGATACAAAAAGAGCCAAAAAAACAGACAGAAGATATTAGAAACACCAATCAAGCAGAACACAGCAAACTCCAAGACCAATAAACACAGACCAAGACTCCCAACCAATCAGGGTGAAGAAAAAACCATTCTGCCCCAAATTTAAATCTGAAACCACTGTAAAAGTCTGACTCACAGATGAACACTATACAGAAGCCTGATGATGGCAGATGAGATTCTGCCGAAACGTTGCTATCTATCTATCTATCTATCTATCTATCTATCTATCTATCTATATCTATCTATCTATCTATCTATCTATCTATCTATCTATTGTAAGTTACACCCAGTGGTGGGATTCAAAATTTTTTACTACCATTCTGTGGGCGGGGCTTGGTGGGCATGGCAGGGGAAGGATACTGTAATATCTCCAGTCAGAGGTGGGAACTACTCAAAATGTCTGCTACCAGTTCTCCAGAACTGGTCAGAACCTGCTGAATACCATCTCTGGTTACACCTGAGAAAATGAAGAACAGAAGAGATTCCATGTTTGTTCAATATGTGACCTTTTACAATGACAATTATATAACCATATGGAACAAACATGTTTTGTAACTTGTGTTTTAAGAAGTAAATGTCATGTTTTTGGCTGGGACATGGGAGTTGTATATCTTGGCTTAAAGATTAATCTGAAAGATACTAGGGTCATTTTGACCCAACGGAAACCTGTTAATGATCTATTGTATTACAGAAGATCATAACAGGACCATAACAGGAAGAAGCCACGAGAACAAGGGTAGTTTCCAAAGACAAGGAAACAGGTGCTACGCCACAATAATATGGGTGTGGTGTAGTGAGATATTTAGTTGGATAGATTGTGAACCCAGGACAGGGGCAGAGACTGTATATTTGAACCTGTGTACAAAGCACAGCCCTCCTGGGAAAATGTCTTCTGCCATGAGCAGAATTCCCTTTTGCAAAAGCTTAATAATAAAGCTCTTTCATATTGTTCACCATCTCTGGCTGTATATTGTGATTATTATCACATGGTTCATATCTCTTTAATCATTATTTGTTAACAAAATCACAACTGATTTATTTAATTGCACCAAACTCTAAATAAAACAGGAATGGAAAACCCTAAGCTGTGGTGTAGACCCATGCTTCTCAACTTTGGCAATTTTAAGGTGCATGGACTTTAATTTCCAGAATTCCCAAGGCAGCATGTAGTTCGCCCATCTTAAACTTGCCAAGACTGAAAAATGATGATCTACAGAGAAGGATTTTTCCATTCCTCTTTTACTGGTTCTTACTTATTTATAAGTAATCATAATGTGAAATCCTCACTTCCACCCCATTCCAGAGCAACCACTAGTCTCTCACTAACCTGCTTTCCAGCTCCCAATCTCTTCCATACAGGGCAACCAAAGAAGACCATGTGACTACTACTTTAAAAAAGGTTCAGTCAGACCTTCCAAAAAAGAAGTTGGAACTTCTTTTTTGGAAGAACTTCTTTTTTGGAACGTCTGACTGAACCTTTTTTAAAGTGCTAGTCATATGGTCTTCTTTGGTTGCCCTGCACGAAGGAGAACAAGAGCTGAAAGCAGTTTAGTGAGAGAATGTGGTTGCTCTGGAATGGGGTGGAAGTAATGATTTTGCATTATCATTATTTTGAAATGGGGTGGAAGTGAGGATTTTGCATTATCTTTGCTCTTGGATGAGATGGTTAGGGTAGGGATTGAGCCCACAGCCCTGTGGAGAGCCAGTGTTGAGCTTCAGGAAGGAGGATGTGAAAGACACAGTTCTCACTGTTTGTGACTGGTCCATCATAAAGTTTTTAATCCAATCACAGGTGAGAGTAGGGAATTTCAAGTCAGTCAATTTTTCAATGAGGATGTACGGCAAAATGGTGTTAAAAGCCAAGCTGTAATCTATGAAAAGCATTCTGATGTAGTTCCCAGGTTTCTCTAAATGACTCACTACAGAATGTAGGGCAGTAGCAAGGGCATTGCCTATTGACCTATTTCCTCTGTAGGTGAACTGATATTAGTTGAAGTTTGATGGAAGGCATGACCTGAGGTGTTGAAGAACCAGCCTCTTGAAGGTCTTCATCACTACAGATGTTAGTGCAATTTGTCTGTAGTCATTCAGGATGTTTATTGCTGTTTTCTTCAGGACTGGAATGATAGTGGCTGCTTTCAGACATGATGGAACACTGGCCATTTGCAGGCCTTGTTAGGACCTCTAATAGTTGCTCAGCACAGGTTTTTACCACTAACCAAGCACCTCATCTAGACCTGTAGCTTTATTGGAATTCATGGCCTCAATACAGTTCTCATTTGTCAAGGTGAGTGGTTGGAAGTTGGAAGGCTGGAGGGCTGGGGCTTCTCTTGACATTGTAGTGGGAGGTGTTCAACTCCTCTACCAATGAGGCATCAGAGGTGACTGTCTTCATCATATTGGACTTATAGTTGGTTAGGTGCTGCAGTTTCTGCCACACCTGTCTTGGGTTTTGGTCTGCTAGATGGTTCTCCATCTTTTGTTTATATTTTTGTTTAGTTACCTTGATGCCTCTCTGTAGATTTGCCCTGGCCTCATTGTATTTATCTCTGTCATCTGCCTTAAAGGCGAAATTCTGGACTCTCAGAAGAGTCCAAACCTATGCTGACATCCAGGGTTTGCAATTCCCATAGACTCTGATGCACTTGTCCACTGTTACATTACCCATGCACATTTTGATACATGAGAGTACAATGTGAGTGAATTCTTTTTTAAAAAAATTTTTTAATTAGTTTTACAATTAAAAAACAAATCTACAACATATACACAAAAAACAGGGCCTTGGCGAGGCCAGAAAAAAGAAAAAAGAGCGAAATGTGGAAAGAAAGAAAAGGGAAAGAAAAAAGAGAGAGAAATGAAAAGGAACATTTAAAAAAACAATATCCTTTTTGACAGTCAGTAAGATCTTTTCTTCTTAAATTATATCAAATACACACATCTTATCGGTATCTATACTTAAATTACCCTCGGCTGAATTTCTCTTTGATTTAACCAGTTATACCAGGAATTCCAGTTATTATAGTATATTGAGGTCTCTTTGTTTTTTAAGGTTAGGGTTAATTTGTCCATTTCTGCGCACTCTAATATTTTCTGGATAATCATCTGTTCTGTGGGTGTGTAAGGTAATTTCCAGCACTGAGCGAACGCTAACCTGGCCGCAGTTAAAATATGGATTACTATATACTTCGTCTTTTTTGATAATTGTCTGTCGAAAATCCCTAATAGGAAGGACTCTGGTTTGTATTCAGTTTGTTCTTTGGAGGAGATCTCCAACCAATTTCTAATTTTTTGCCAATATGTCTGGGTTTCCTTGCATGACCACCACATGTGGAAAAAGGTTCCATCTATACTTTTACATTTCCAGCACTTAGGACTCGTGTTGGGGTGCATTTTCGCCAACCTCGAAGGGGGCAGGTGCCATCTGTAAAACATTTTGTATGTATTTTCTTTGTAAGCTGCCAATTTTGTGATCTTGATATTTCTATTCCAAATCCTTTCCCATTCTGATAGTGTAATACTCTGTCTGACATTCCTGCTCCAGGCTATCATATTTCCTTTGACTATCTCTTGTTCTAGTTCTACTTCCAATAAGTATTTGTAAAATTTAGATATAGTCTTTTTGTTTGGTCCTAATAAAATTTTGTCTAAGTACTGCGGTTTGTTATAAATTCCAAAATCTTTGTTGTCTTGTTTATATCTACTGTAGATTTGAAGGTATAACCACTGATCAGTTTTAAATCCTTGCTCTTGTAATTCTTGTCGTGTTTTCAGTTTTCCTTGCGGGTCTAATAAGTCTTTGTATTTAATCATTTTTGTAATGTCCAGGTTATTCAGGTGTACCATTGCCTCCATTGTTGATAGCCAAATTGGTATTTTTAGATAGTGTTTTTTGCGTACTTTTTTCCAATTAGTTAATAGTGAGTCCCTGATAAGATGTCTATGAAAGTATGACTGCTTGGTTTTCCCCACTTCCCATAGAAAGGATAGAGGGGTTAAAGACCTTCAACTTCAGCATCATTTGTTAGCTAAACCAGATCTGACACAGCAGCAAGCGATTGATGAAGCTCAGGCATATGAGCTGTCCATTCAATCAGCTGCTGAAATACAGGGTTCTAGTAAAACTATTCCAGCAAGAGGGAATCAGTCTGTACATATGGAACAGACTGAGGATAACGTAGATCCTGACCAAGATATAAATCACCTTAGAGCATCTATGGCTAGGAAGTGGTCTGGAGAAGCCAAGCCTCACCAGGCAACCTCTGTGTTTAGGCTGTGGAAGGAATCACCCCAGACAGGCCTGTAAGTTCAAAAATATAATTTGCTTCAGGTGCCAAAAGAAAGGGCACGTAGCCAAGGTTTGCAGGGCTCTCCTACCACTCCTTCAGAGCCCTAATTTCCAGAATACTAGGGATAAGGGCACATATTATGAAGACTGCTTCACATTAAAGAGGATGGATAAGAATTTTAAAATTAATTTGGAACTTCCAGTTGCAAAGCTTCGGTGGCGGCAGGAATCTGCTTCTCTGGGGGTCCCTGCTGTGCTTGCCGCTGAGTTACCCCCGATCCAACTGGATTTGGGGGTTGTCGCTACCCCAAAGGGGTAGTGGAAGACAGAGGAGATTTGGGCAGGGGTCTGGGGATATCGCACCCCCTTTCCCCAGCCGGCTAGGCTCCTTTTTCCTGAGGCAGTGGAGCGGCTGTCAGAAATGGCAGCCACAAAGGAATCTTCAACCGGATAAGACTGTGCAGGAGGAAGAGCCAGAAGGAGAAGTTTTCTTGGCTGAACTGGGACATTAAGTTACTTTTAAAATACCCTGGAAACCTGACTTTCGGACTGATACATTTGTTTCCAAAAGAAGTTGTTACAGCGGCAAAAGTGCTGAAGGAAAGTTCACACCCCTTCCTTACAGAGAAAGCAAATGAGCACAGAAAAACCTGCTTTTTAAAGGTAAAAATAAGCTCTTTGTTACAAGTGGGAAGGAGAGGACTAAAAAAAATATTTAAAAATTTGTTGGAGGAGACACCTTGAAGATTATAAGACCATCAATTAACTGTAATATGGGTTTTAAAATATATTTGGGATTTTGCCCCTGGAGGAAAAATTGTAAAGAGAAGAAGAGGAAATAATTTTTGTTTGTTTGGATTGTTTGATAACTTTGACATTTGGAAATTACTTTAAGATTAAAAACATCTGGGTTGTTCTTAAAAATTTACAATGGCACTATGTGGATGAATTAAAAATGGAATATGAAAAATTAAAAGAAAGAGAACAAGAAGGCAAGGATTCTTTGGGAGCTGTCTTCCACTTTTTAGAAATGGCGGTTTCTACATATCAGCAAATACATGAGGAAGAAGAAGAAGAAGAAGAAGAAGAAGAAGAAGAAGAAGAAGAAGAAGAAGAAGAAGAAGAAGAAGAAGAAGAAGAAGAAGAAGAAGAAGAAGAAGAAGAAGAAGAAGAAGAAGCAGCCATCTTTAATGGACTAAAAAGTTCGATTAAGAAAGAAAATGGGAGAGAGGAAGGAAAAATGAGAATTTAAGATTTAATAAAACAACCAAGAAAAAGAAAAATAGGGTGAAAAAAAGGTACAATGTTAGAAAGCAATTGAAAAGAGAATTACACAGAGAGGGGAAGTTAAAAAGGGGGAGGTTAGGAGAGGGGGGGGGCAAAAAGACCAGACTGGAGAAGAAAGGGAGGGAAAAGGGGGGAAAAAGCCATGGGCTGGAACAAGATGCCAAAAAGCAGATTTTTTTTAGAGATAAAGGATAAAGGATAGTGTATAATCAAAGAAAGATTCTGCAAGAGTACATAAGATAGTATTGTAGTATTTGCATTTGAAATAGTCTATTGGAATATTTAATAAAATATTAAAATATTAAAATGTTTAATAATGATAGATCTCAATATTTAATAAAATATTAAGGAGAATGTGTAAAATGATTAATGTTTAGTTATAGTTTAATTCGTTATTGTCTTAATGTTATAAACTTACTATTTCATTTTCTTATTCTAAAATAATGTACTAATTAGAATTAGAATTAGAATGGAAATTATATACTTAACTATACTATAAGTTTATTATTCTTTTATTTTAAGATGTAATATGTAGAATGTACTACGCAGAATCAGGATGGATATTATGTATTATTTTAAGTTTTACTTTAGGGGAAAGATAGAAAGGCGTCACACTTTAAAAGTGATTACAGGGGAAATTCTTTGCTAAAGAGAAGAGATAAATAGATGATTGGAAAAGAACGGACAAAAGATACAAGCATAATGATTTTGAAATAAGATGAAATAAATAAAATATAATTAAGAGAGTGAAAAGAAGGGAGAAGTTATATAGAAAATATAAAATGGTTAATAAGATATGAATGGTATATAAGGTGAGCATGAATTTGATTTAGGTCTGTAAAAAAAGATGTAACCCGGGGCTAAGCCACTTTTCAAAAGAAGTCTTATGTTTTATGTTTTGTGTTTTGGTTAGCTATGTTTGATTGTGAATTAATAAAACCTTGGAGGAATAAAACTAAAGGGAGAGAAATTTGGAAAAGACATGTATAAATGACAATTAAGGAGGTTTTATCTTTTTATGTTTTGTTTTATGTTTTGTATTTTGTGTGCTTATGACTGATTGAGAGTTAATAAAACCTTGATAGAAAGAAATATAATTGAACAAAAGTGAAGGGAGAAACAATGAGAAATTTGGAAAAGATATATATGTGGATCTGTCTTAAAAAATAATGCTTTATTTGCCTTGTTAAAATTTATAAGTAATTTTTAGAAAGGAGGTTTTATACTTTTATGTTTTATGTTTTGTTTGTCTTCAAAAAACAAAAAAACTAGTTCTTAAAAACAAAAAGAATTTTAAAATTAATTTAAGACAAACAAATAGACTAGGGGGAAAGAAAATTTTCATGAATGTTAAAATTGAAAATAGTCCATGTAAAATGGAAATTGATACAGGCTCCTCCTTATCAATTGTTTCCTGGAGTACCATCAAACATTTAGTTCCTCAGATATCAAAAAGATGGATACAGCCCTGAAGCCTTCACCTCAAAGACTACCAATCAAACCTGGTTCCAGTCATTGGAATACATAAATTTAGGGTAAGTTTTCAAGATTTTGTGGGAAAGCTGCCTTTAGTTATTGTGGAAGGTTCACGTCCCAGTTTATTAGGTTTAGATTGGTTTAAATCATTGGGATTGGGTATAAGTGGCATCAATTCCATACAAGAACCTGAGTTAGAAAACCTCTTAATGGAATTTAAGGATGTGTTTGATTGGACTCTAGGCAAATACACAGGCAACCCCATTACATTCAACCTGGATCCTCAGGTTGCCCCCATTAGACTCAAACCTTGCAGGGTTCCTTTTGCACTTAAACCAAAAATAGATGCACAATTAGATAAGTTGATTGCACAAGGTATATTGGAGCCTGTTGATCATTCTAGATGGGAGAAGCCCATAGTAACACCTATCAAAAGTGATGGCTCAGTAAGAATCTGTGGAGATTACAAATGTACCCTTAATAAAGCTTTACAGGTACATTCTTACCCAGTACCTGTGGTGCAACATTTAATCCACTCAATTGGCCACAGCACTAGTTTTGCAAAATTAGATCTCTCTCAGGCTTATCAATAATTGCCTATGGATGATATAATTGCAGAGGTACAAACGATCTTTACATACAGGGGAGCTTTCAGGTGCAGGCACCTCCAATTTGGGGAAAGCGTAGCCCCAGGGTTATTTCAAAACTTAATGGAGTGCATATTACAGGATATACAGGGTGTAATACCATATTTTGATGATATTCTTATAGCTGCCACCTCAAAACAAGAATTATTTGAGTGATTATGCATAACTTTTAAAAGGTTACAAGAGGTAGGTCTAAAAGTTAATAAGGAGAAATGCAGGGTGGGAGTCCCCAGGATAGAGTTCCTAGGTTATTCTATTGATGCCACGGGTCTCCATCCTATTGAATCTAAAGTTACTGCCATTCAAAAGGCAAGAGCATCCAAAAACAAAACAGAACTACAAGCGTTTTGGGGGTTATTAAATTTCTATGCAATCTTCCTACCACACAAGGCTACCTTAGCAGAGCCTTTACATAGATTGCTGAACAAAGGCACACCTTGGGTCTGAGGCAAGAGGCAGGCTGCTGCATTTCAGGCTGTGAAATCTATTTTGACATCAAACAGTGTACTGATACAGTTTAATGAGAATTTATCTTTAGTACTAGCATGTGATACTTCACAATATGGCACTGGGGCTGTTTTGAGTCATAGGTTGCCCAATGGAAGGGAAGCCCCAATAGCTCTTTTCTCCAGAGTTAAAAAATTTAATGAATATTTATATGGCAGGTAATTCGATCTAGTTACAGATCATAACCATTATTAGGATTATTGGCTGGGGACAGACAGATACCCCAGGTGTTATCCCCATGTATGATTAGATGGAAGGTTTTCCTGGCTCCGTATAGTTATACACTGTGTTGTATCAAGCTGGAAAAAATTTATGCCAACTGATGCATTGAGCCACTGCCCCTTACCTATAACTGTCAGTGACCCAGCTCCTGTTTCCTCCATTTTGATGATAGATGAATTGCAAGAACCTATAATAGCTTCTAATGTGGCAAAGGCATCTACACAAGACAAAGCCACCTCTCAAGTCATAGACTGGGTTAAGATGGGGAGGCCCACTCAGCAAAATTCTAAAGATTTTACCCCTTTTACACAAGACAGCATGAACTCTCAACACAAGGGGGCTGTTTGTTATGGGGTACCAGAGTATTTACACCTTCATCATTACAAAAGCAGGTTTTGGAATTCCTGCATGAAGGACATCCAGGAATGACTAAAATGAAAAGTTTAGCAAGAAGCTACATCTGGTGGCCTCAACTTCATAAAAATATTACCAATTGGGTTACTGGGTGCTAGCCCTGCCAGGCCTCACATTCTGCACCCCCAAAGGCAACACCAACAGAATTGAAAAATACGGAAAAAAAAACCATGGTCAAGTGTACACATAGATTTAGCTGGCCCATTCCAAGGGAAAACTTTTATGGTTGCAGTAGACTCATATTCTAAGTGGCTGGAGATTGTGTCCATGTCCTGCACCACTTCTGATGCCATAATCAGATCATTGAAAAGACTGTTCACAACCCATGGTTTCTGATAATGGGTCCTAATTTACGGCTGCCAATATGGAACTTTCTGTTGGGCCTGGGCATTAGACATGCCCTCTCTGCTCCATTTCATCCAGCTTCAAATGGTATGGCAGAACTCATGATAAGATCTGCTAAGGAGTCCCTGATATGGATGTGTTCTGTTCCACCTGTATCCACAGATGAAACTTCAAGTTATATAGTTCAAATACTTTACGTAAACAAAACCAGAGGCAGAAGATTCAATTGCTCTGTTATCACAGTCCTTTGGCAATCCTCCTAGAATCTGTCCGGCAATTCTGTGAAGTTCGTAACATACAACGCAGTAAATCAGATGCAAGTCTTTCCAAGGCAAGATTCACTTTGTTTCCAGCAAATATTTCAAAGTCGTGCCCTCCCTTATATCCTCTAAGAAAGGGCGTGTTAGTCTCATTAATTAATCCTTTGCTGGACATCTCTTTTCTAATTGAGATTGATGTCTCAATCTTCTCCTAGTTCTGGCATCCAGCCAGCATCTGGCAGTTTCATCACAGCTTGAATCCTCTGATACACTTTCCTGATTAACAGTTAACACCTGAGGTGTAATTAGGGAAGTAGATTCAGTGGACTCTGAATCTTCCAATAAATCAGGCTCATATCTCGAATCCAACTCCTCTCCCTGTACCTGACTCCCCTCCAAGTCACTTAATAATGCAGTCTCAAATCTCAGTGCCAGATCGCCTCCTCGCTTGAACCCACATCTGCTGACTGATCAGGTTCAAGTCTCGGAGTCGCAACATGCATGTCCCTGGAGATTGGGAATCCAAGGTGGCCAAATACTTATTAGTGCAGCATATTACCCCAAGTCTTACCACAAGGTTCAGTCCTGCAGAATTACTGATGGGCAGACACCGTCACACCCACCTTGATAGACTACACCCCAGTTATGCCTCTGAACACAGCATGAATCTCAGGACATTCATGGAGGGCGATGGGGTCTTTGCAAGGAATTATGGAGGCTCCCCATCATCCCCAGGAAGAGTAGTGGAAATAACAGGGCCCTGATCATGCAAAGTATTGCTGGAGGATGGGAGGCTATGGCATAGGCACATAGATCAGCTCAGAAGACACGCAAAGGACCCGGTTAACTTCCAGGCCGCCATTCCAACTCCCAAATGGCCAACACAAGCTCAGAAACACCCTCAAGCAACATTCTAGAACTGCAGGGAGAATCAGCTGCCATGCCAAGGCCGAAAGCAACTCACCCCGACCAAGAAGAAATTATACAAGACTTACCGGGGGAACCGATGCCAAGCCTTCTACAGCAACGTGATAATATCTCCATTCCTCATGACGTCTGCAATCCTGAAATAAAGACTGCCTCTCCCAAATTCAATCAACAAGGGCCGACCAGAGAAACCCTGTTAGGAATAACATAGGTTACCTAACATAGTTTGGGTAAAATAATATATATAAACTATGATTGTAAGTTTAAGTGTGTGTCACGTTAAACTGCAAAGCATGTAATTTTGGGTGCAGTGTGAAACCGCCATAAGAGGGAGCAAGAGAACCTGACTGATTGCTGACGATTCCTGACGATTGACTGGTTTGATGAATTGATGGTTTGTTAACTGCGTGTTTTCCCTGCTGCTGAGTTGCTGAAGGAAGAGAGGAGTTTTGACTTCTTCATATCTCTACTGCGAGAGAAGATATATTACTGGACTGATATTTGTAAGTTTACTGACCTCTTTTTCGACACTGGAATTTGCAACTGAATAATCCCTGGACGGACTGAATTAGTGAATGATATATGGACTGTTTGACTATGCTATAACTTTTACTGGAATAAACTATTTAACTAGCACTGTGTATCTGTTTTACTGAGTGTAAGCTACAAAAACGTCTATCTTACATATTTTGCCTGCCTGACTGACTGCTGTGCAGATTCTGCTAGGGTGTATCCCTAACACTGGTTATGGGCCACTGGCTGCACAGTCAGACTAACCAGGATATAACAGGCTTATATAAAGTGAGAGTTAGTGTAGTTACACAATACTGTAAACAGACAGCTGTGTTTTATTAATTATAGTTTAATATCCAGAGAAAGATGGCAGAAGTCAATTTACCAAGTTTGTCTCTAATATCCAAACTGGATGGAACAAACTATGTTTCATGGTCTATGAAATGCAGCCTACTTCTACGCAGAGAAGGTTTGTGGAGTATAATTCAAAACCCACCAGAGGTAGATGCTTGGGATCCGGAAGATGAAGATGATGCCCAGAAAATACAAGAATATAAACTGAAGAATGAGCAAGCTCTCTGTATAATAGGACTGACACTCTGTGACCAGCAGCTTGTCCATATTCGTGGAGAAGAAACAGCTGAGAAATGTTGGGAGAATTTAAAGAAGATTTATGTTCGAGACAGTGTAGGAGCACATATAAATCTTACACGGAAGCTGTTCAGAACACATCTTCAAAAGAATGGAGACATGTTGACTCATATAAACACTATGAAGAGGATTTTTCAGGAACTGCATGAAAAAGAACTTATCTTCACTGAACTGCATCAGGTTTATATGATTTTGTCTTCATTAGATGAGAGCTATGACAACTATGTAACTTCGCTGGAAGTGCTGCCAAAAGATAACCTCACATTAACTGACATTACTGGCAGATTAATTGAAGAAGCCAGGAGAAGGCTTGAAAGAGATCAACTCAGAAGGGAACAACCACAAGAAGAGAAATTATCTTCGTCAGCCTACACAATTAGAAAATGTTTTAATTGTGGAAGAAAAGGACATTTGGCTAGATTCTGCAAGAAAGCAAAATGCCACAATGTCAGCCAGAATGCAAAAAGGCATCAAAAGGATGAAAAATGCTTAGAGTTAGCCATGTATAGCAACAAAACTGTGAACAATAATAATTTTTGGGTTGTAGATAGTGGAGCATCGCACTGCATAATGAAAGATAAGAAAAGATTTATTAAGATGTCCACGAGTTCACAGCAGATATCGTTAGCTAATGGCTGGAAAATTAAAGCAAAAGTACTGCACATTGTTCTTGCATAAAAGAAAATGTAAAAATGTTATATGTACCACAACTTAAGTTTAATTTGCTTTCGGTTAGAGTTTTGATTAAACTAGGTTATGTAGTTACCTTTAGGGGAGAAAACTGCATAATAGAAAAAGAAGGTAAAAAAGTGACTGCAACTTTAAGAGGTGAATTGTATGTGTTAAATGATAATCAATTAGAGGTGGCTAACACAGTGTATAATAACGTTAAACCTCATGATGAATGCATACATTTGTTACACAGACGTTTAGGGCATATAAATTTTAAAATGCTCAAGCAAACGGTTGAACTGTCTAAAGGTATAAAACTGAAGCCTTGCAGTAAGTATTTGCACTGCAATGCTTGCAGTCAAGAAAAAAGCAAGATAATACCAGCAAATAGAGTTAATGGATTTAAAACTAAAGAGCCTCTAGAAGTCGTATTTGCTGATATTATAGGTCCTAAAAAACCAAGTGTGGGAGGTGCTCATTATATATTAAGTATAATGGATCATTATTCTAGATATGGTTTCTGTTATTTAAGGAAGAGTAAAACGGAAACATATCAGAATTTCTTTAATTGGTTGAAGTTTGCAGAAAGAAAAACTAAAAGGAAACTAGTAACTCTTGTAACTGATAATGGTACGGAATTTATAAATAATAAATTCCAAAATAGACTGAAGATGGCAGGTGTAGAACATAAAAAGTCTGCACCATATAGGCCACAACATAATTCCTTTATAGAAAGACGAGGCCAAACAATACAGGCAATGGCTCGTACCATATTGTCGGATTCAGGATTACCTGAAAATTTGTGGGGAGAAGCAATAATGTGTGGTAATCATATATTGAATAATGTTGTTAACTCAACAACAGGTGAATTACCATTCACATGGTGGCATGGTGGAAAACCTGACCTAAGCTACATGCACACATTTGGAGCACCAGCATGGGTGCATATTCCTACACAACTGAGACATAAGGGGCAGCATAGGGCTAAAAGATTATTTTTTGTAGGTTACAAATCTAACCATAAATCTTACAGGTTCTGGGAAGAAGGTACATCTAGAGTTTACTGTAGTGCTAGTGCACAATTCCTTGAACATGTAGGATGGGAAAAACTGGAGCAAGATTCGAATAAAGATGTAATTATAGAAACCTTCAAAAGATCAAACCACCATATCTGTAATAAGAAGAATCCAATTAAAGAGGAAGTGCAGGAAGAGCAAATAGGACCAGAACAGGAAGAAATAGATAACCAGGAACAGGTAATACATAAAAGTCCACCTGTAAGCCCTGTAATACCTAGACGTTCAACACGTGAAACCAGATCACCTGACAGGTACCAAGCAAGTGTAGTTTGCCAAGTTAGTAAAGTTCCAACTACTGTGGAAGAACTTAAAATGTATCCTGTAAAGGATCAAGAAAATTGGCATAGAGCAATGGAAAAGCATTGATTGGTTGGAGGTCAATTAGACAGCAACATATAAGTATGTCCACAATGGGAGCAGAATTTTCATGTCTATCTTTATTATGTACTGATTTAATTCTGTATAAACAGTTATTATTGGATATGGGATTAACTGTTAATGATTCCATTGTAGTGTATGAGGACAATCAAGCAGCCATATGGTTGGCTATAAATATTGCTGTGAAAACGAGATCTAAGCATACAGATCTTAGATACCTGAATGTAAGGCAATCTGTAAAGGATGGTTTAATAAGATTGGAATATTGTATGACTGAACAAAATATTGCTGATCAATTTACAAAGGCCCAAGGTGCAGTCAAACACAGAAAGTTGTGATGACTATGGGTTAAGGTTGTAAATATATATATATATATTATTATATTACCCAAAAGGGGAGAATGTTAGGAATAACATAGGTTACCTAACGTAGTTTGGGTAAAATAATATATATAAACTATGATTGTAAGTTTAAGTGTGTGTCACTTTAAACTGCAAAGCATGTAATTTTGGGTGTGGTGTGAAACCACCATAAGAGGGAGCAAGAGAACCTGACTGATTGCTGACGATTCCTGACGATTGACTGGTTTGATGAATTGATGGTTTGTTAACTGCGTGTTTTCCCTGCTGCTGAGTTGCTGAAGGAAGAGAAGAGTTTTGACTTCTTCATATCTCTACTGCGAGAGAAGATATATTACTGGACTGATATTTGTAAGTTTACTGACCTTTTTCGACACTGGAATTTGCAACTGAATAATCCCTGGACGGACTGAATTAGTGAATGATATATGGACTGTTTGACTATGCTATAACTCTTACTGGAATAAACTATTTAACTAGCACTGTGTATCTGTTTTACTGAGTGTAAGCTACAAAAACGTCTATCTCACATATTTTGCCTGCCTGTCTGACTGCCGTGCAGATTCTGCTAGGGTGTATCCCTAACAAACCCCAACAACAAACACCCCCAGAAAACAAAATCAATGGTCTCTGTTGAGAAGATCGTCATGAAACAAGCGACGGCCTGCGTATCTGCAAGATTACGCATGTATACTCCAAGGGGGAAAGAGTGTTGTGATTTGAAGTCTTCTGTGAGGTCTGAGGAATTAGTGGGAAGCAGCGCAAAAGCTGATTGGCTATCATACCTGACAGCTCGCTATATAAAGAGGGCTGTCAGACGTGATCAGCTGTCGCATGTCAGCCGCTGTATTAGCGCGCGGTTGAAACATTTTAACATTGTTAACTTTTAAATAAAAGGGTTATCCTGAATCTGCTGGTCTGTCTCAGTTAATTCCCACCCATTTAACACTCCACCTTTGTTTTACTGGAGTTGCCGTTTCTGTTGAAGTGGTGTATAGTGCAGCTCCACTGATGCATCCAGTACAAGTGGATGAAGCCAGGCCTCTGTGATAATCATCGCACAGCAGTTATGAATGAGCTTATTCACTGCTAACTAATTGATGATATTGAAGAGTACTAGGCCTAGAACATACCTCCATGAGGATTAGTGTGGTGTCAACATATGTGTTACTAAATATATACATTCTTGCTGCCTTGTAAGATCTTGTTTGTTTAAAGCCAATTGTTAAAGCCTTTTAGTTGGAAAATATTCTATATTATATTTAAACTTTGAGCTTTGTATGTTAAAAAAATATGAAAGGGTGCAATTTAGTGTTGCTATTAATATAGGAAATTGCTGCAAAAACTCTGACTTTTACCTACTCATACTGGTTGGATAAAACATTGCACACTCATTATGCATATTGCTTTAATCACAATTATTTACAGTTTATGTGTACTTTTTTTCAGACTGAATTTCCTTCATTTAAAGACTGTTCTTGAGAGAGTTTTTTCTCCAGCTGACGGTAACTGGATACTGGGGGCAAAATTGGAGGTATTAAAGGGACTTCTCTTACTTATGTGACTGTATTGCCTTTGTGCCACGCCCCGGGTCATCACAATATTCATCAAGCCCAAACATCTCTCAATATTGTTTAACTCACTATGAAAATACAATCACCAAGATAAAGAAAAAACCCTGTCTTCTCTGAAGCTATAAAACTCTTTTTTAGTTGGCTTTTCAGTTCTTTTTAAGGGATGTTTCTTATTTAACATCATCAAGCTTTTCTTGCTGAAACCTAGAATTTATAAGGCCACACAACCCTTCAGTAAAATCAGATACTGCCACATCACTCGCATTGGCTTGGATCATGAACTTGGATCATCATCCATGTCCGGGTGCTTTAGCACTGGTTCTGCAGCGAACAGTTGCTTCAACTTTTCAAAGGCTGCTTGGCACTCCATGGACCACTCCAGCGGTTTACTGGGCTTCAGTTTCGTCTCCCCTTTGGTTTTTAAGAGATTGGTGATAGGCATTGCTATCTTAGCAAAGGACGGGATGAATTGTCGGTAGAAGTTGGCAAATCCTAAAAAGCTTTATCAGTCTGTGCTCCATTCAAAATCCAAGAAAGAAATACTTAGACTCCATAGATTAGAGGAAAGATACCTTTTACTGAAATTCGAAGTGGAAGCTACAGGTAGAATTCTGAATCTGAGAAATTAATCACTGTGATGCATGAACCAACCTTTTTTTTTTTTGAACAAATTTTATTGATTTTCCAAAACAATACACAAACAAAACATAAAATATAATGACATAGGAATTTTTTTTTCTTAAAAAGCCAATACAACAACTTATTTAAAGACAGAATTATTCCAAGTTATCACATTTCCAAACAAGCACAGTTTGATATATATATTTACCTTATCTGTTCATCTTCATATCTTATCCCAAACTTCTCTTTATTACTTCTTTTCCTTCTATTTATTCAAATTATATCTCTTTAACTTTAGATTGTATACATTTTTATATCCATCTGTCTTATACATTTTCATTATTCTCTTCCAATAAAAAAACAAAACAAACAAGACATAAAACATAAAAACATAAACATCTTTTCTGAAAGTTGCTTGATCCCGGTTAAAACTCATCATACAGACACCTCTTCAAAAATCATGTTCCTTTTTATATATCATTCCATATCTTATTACCGTTTTCCATTTTCTATATAGCTTCTTCCTTTTTTTAACTCTCTTAATTTTATTCTACTCATCTCAGTTCAAGTCATAATACTTAACATTCTTTGTCTGTTCTCAACTATCCATTCATTTTTTCTCTTTAAACAAAACCTCTCCTGTACACTAATTAGAGTATGACGCCTTTAACTCTTTCCCCTAACCTGATAATACTTAATATCACACATAACTTGTATTGGGATTCTGTTTAGCACATCCTAAAGTCACACAATATATTATATAAAGAGAAAAAGAAAAATTTTAATCATACCTATTAATACTTATTTATATATTTATATCTTAAACATTTTATTCTATAAATGCCTATAATAACACAATCTTATGTACCTTATGAGACTTGTGTACTCTTATGAGACTTCCGGCTTGTGGTTCTTCAGTGCAGGCAGGATTCCATGGCTCTGCATGGTTTCTGCCTGTGTTCACTGCCTGAGTGCCTCGAGCCATTTGGCTTCGGGGCTAAGCCACCTTTGTAGAAGGTGGTGAAGACTGGGGGGTTCTGGCAGGGACGAGAGACATTGCATCTCTCTTCCCTAGCCGGCTAAATCTCCCTCTCCGACGGCAACTGAACGGCGATCTTTTATGGCCGCCATTTAGAAGAGCCCAGCCGGGGAAAGAAATGTGCTGGAGGGGTTTGTGAAGAAATGAAACTGATTTTGCTGACCGGGACAAAGGAACAGTGAAAGTATCCTGGTATTTAACACCTACTAAAGACACATTGTTCCCAGACTGAATAAGCAGCGAATGGATATCAAAGGGAAAACTTTTTTTCTTTTCACTCTCCTTCCAAACGGAACAGCTTTGAGAGAAATCGGAAACTCGCATTGAAGGTATGCTAAATGCTAAAGACTGTGCTAATGCTAAAGGGATATGGATTTCTAAATATTTAAAGAAAATTTTTTCTTCTGCTGTGAGTGGGAAGGGAGAGGAAAAAAAATTGATGTTGAAAATAAAGAGCAGACTGCCTAGAATTTTAAAGAGCCATTTGAACATTAATAAGACTTCAAAAGACATATTATAATTGGAATTTTGTGATT